>NW_025953600.1:282335-332563 GCF_022495145.1 Xylaria bambusicola | reverse complement strand
TATATTATATATTTATATAATTAAACTTTTTATTTTATATTTAATTAATAAATTAATTATATATTAAGTTAAGGATAACTTAATTAAGGAAAAAGGAATAATTATTATATTATAATATCTTAAAGCCCTTAAAGTATATATACTTTATATATATTATATACCCTTCCTATATATATTTCGAAAGAAATTCTTCCTTTCTTTAAGCTTTAATCTTATTAAATATTTATTATAAAACTAAAAAGACTTATAACATTATACTTAACCTTTAAGATTTAACCTACCTATAATAATATTAAAAATATTATAACTTATAAAAATTAATATTTTAATATTTAAATAAATTAAAATATTTTTATAAAATTAAATTAAACTATTATTTTTAAAATATATAATATTAAAAAAAAGAATATTTTAAAAGTTAAATATAAAGCTTTTATAATAAAAAATAAACTTAAAATATTAAACTTTTTAATATTTAACCTTAAATATACTATAATAATACCTTTAATAAGTTAAAATTTTTAATAAAGTTATTAAAAATTTATTATAAATTATTATATATTTAATATATTAATATAAAGGTTAATTATTTAAAATGCTTTAAAGGTATTAAACCTTTAAGTTAATAAAATTATAACTTTTAAAGTAAAGGTTTAATACTTTTAATTTAAAGTTAAAAAATCGATTAAACTAAAGAAAAAGAAGGTAAAAATAATACCTAGGTATAAATTTATAAAAATGTTAAATATATAAAAGATTAAGCGTAGGGTATATAATAAGAGGATTTATAAGGATAAGGTAAACGATTACAAAGTGCCTAGAACTTTGGAAAACCTATTAGAGATTATTTAAAAGGATATTTTGGAGCCTGAAGATTGTATTACGGCTATAACCGCCTAAAAACAACGACCGCGATCGTTTTCGTTAAAAAATATGGCTTCAATTAAGTGGTGTTGGGTGGGTGGTGGGGTGGCCCGTGACGTGGTGGCCCGGGACCCTTGCGATTTGCTTATCTAGTATTACATGCCATTTTCTCCGAATACTAAACCTCCCACGAAACCTATCGACTTGAGTCCAATGATGCTATCCATTATTACATTCTGATGTGATCAAGCAACTACCTCACTTTCTTTAACTGGGAGGTCCTGGCTATTTGTCTCTTTCATGCCAAACTCCGTGTCTAGTCCCATTCTCAATTCCAAGCTCTTTTCCAAGAACACTACGAAAAATGCAAGGGCGGCGATCCCAGCGGCGGCCTGCCACAATGTCGAAAGCGCCGATTCGTACAAATGATAGACCTGACGCTTTACATCGATCGGGAGGTCTTTGATAGCCCCAGAGCCGGCATAACCGTATGCGCCCCCGTTGGCGAGGAGGTTGCGCACTGTCTCGTCTGCAATGGAGGGCAGAAAATGATCTACCCGGGCGTTGAATATGATAGATGGCAGCGTGATGCCCCATATGAACCCGAACTGTCGCACGAAATTGAATGTGCCTGTTGCCGTAGCGGCGTATGATTCTGGAAGCGACGCTTGAATCACGGGCAGTATACTAATGAGAGTACACCCTGCCCCGATTGATAGAATGATCTGAAAAAAGACCCATTCCACAGTGGGAGATTCGGGACCGAGAATACTCAAAAGCCCACAGGCTATCGACGTCGATCCAAAGCCAACCCAGTGAATAGGTTTGTACTTGCCAAACTTGGTGAGCAGACCACCGGTTATCACGGCCAATGGTACATATATGATGCTGAACGGGAGTACGTCAACCCCGGAGGTTAATGGCGTAGCGTCCTTGAGCGACTGGTAGTAGATAGGTAAGAAATACACAACCCACTCCAGTAGCCCGCAAGCCACGAAGGTCAGAGCGAGACACGCAACCGAAGTCCGATTGGCAAATATCAGGGGTGGCATGCTAGGTTCCTTGCAGATGGGCGAAGCCTGATGCACGTGGAAGACGACCCAGCCCACGAATCCCACCACGAGCGGGACGATGATGTGCCACGATGACCAGGGATACACTGTGCCGCCTTGGATGAGTCCGAAAAGAACCCCCACAATCGAGCCGATGAAGATGGTGTTGCCAAGAAAGTCGACACGCGCTAGGGCTCTGGCCCATGTCGGTTCTCTTTTGTGCTTGAGTCGGAGAAAGAATATCATAAGAGCCAGCGTCGACACAGAGAACGGTAGGTTGATGAAGAATACCCAGCGCCACGACGCCTGAGCAAGAATACCGCCTATGACTGGTCCGATGACAGTCGCAATTGTAGCTATGGCTATTCGAATACCCAGGAACTGTCCTCGCTCTCGAACAGGAACAAGGTCACTGACGATGAGGTCATTGAGGACAAAGATACCCCCTCCTCCGAGGCCAGTGATAACCCTTGCCCCTATCAGCTGAGCAGGGCTAACAGATGCCCCGGCCACAGCGTTGCCAATGGAGAAGAGGATGACGGATGTGAGCATGGGCACACGGCGGCCAAATATATTCGATATCTGGCCCACGAATGGCATCACGGCCGTAGACGCAAATACATAGGTGTTTGCTAGCCACACATACTGCCGCTCACCTCCCAAGTTAGTTGTGATCTTGGGCAAGGCTGTCGTGATGATTGTGGCGTCCAGCGCTGTTGAGAAATCGATCAAGCAGCCCGACAGCATGACGAGCCAAAAGGCGAAATCCCTTTTTGCTCCGGCGGGCGCTGCTGGAGCTATCGCCTCCTCCGCGATTTCCTTTACTTCTTCTTGCGACCCCGACATCTTTGGACTGTGGGAGCTTAGCGCGATCCTATACAGATAGGTATGATACACACAGCTGAGCTGACTTACACTGCGAGACTAAGCTTGGCGCGGTGCTGGGCCGTGAGCTAGGCTGGTGAGCCAGACTAGTGCTATTCACTCTCCGCGCCGTCGTGGTTGTCGACTATCTACTACTAGTGTACTGCGGGTGGAAAGAATCCTGGGAAACAAGGGTTGTCCGCTTCGACCAAGCCGAGCTCAAGCATGCAGGGAAAACAACTGCGTCAAATTCATATTCGTAGTATCGCATATCACGGGGGCTGACTTTGTTGACTCTCATGCATTTTGCTGGCTGGAATGTTCTGTAACAGATGCTACACATTTGGTCGGATGCCGAAGCTCGGATGCCGAAGCTCGAATGCCGAAAAAAATACGCCGTATTATAGTACAGCCTCGCTGGCGATGAATGCGATTGGTTGAATCCTAATATTATTGACTTGCTTCTACCTATTCGTACTATAGGGTCTAGAACACGCACGCCTGCCCGGCATCCTCCGCCTGTATCTGCGCGCAGACCGCTGCTGCCGCTGCCGACCCTGCAAAAGCTGCCTGCGGGATGATCTTGATGGGGGAGGCAGAGTCTCCACAGGCGAAGACACCCTTCCTTGTCGTCTCGAGGAACATGGGTTTCGTGACAGGATCTGACATGGCATTCATTTCCAACCCGAGCTGCACGTGGAAGTCGCCCTTTGGCACTGTCGGGGGCTTATGGCCAACGAAGCCTTCGGTAACGCTTTCGCCACCTTCGAAGTGGACAATCACATCGGCGAAACCCGGTCCCTTTTCGAAATGAAGTATCTTGCGGTTGTCTACCTGGAACAACTGGTTTTTCCCCTGTGCTTCAACCAAGGCTTTGTATAGCGTGTTATTGCCGTGGGTATAGATGTTCACCTTTCCCGCGAACCGTAGGGCTGTGCGGGCCGCGTGGAGTGCTGCGGGAACACTCGCCAAGTCGGGGAGAGCAAGGAGCCCGGCCGATGCAGCACCCTTGGCCTCGTAACCCTTGCAGAAGAAGCAGTGGTAACTAATCACTACTATTAGTACCGATTACCTAGCATCTTATCTTTGTGGTGTGTAAGAAAATGCAGACGCGACTCACATTCCTTTGGCCCAGCAATCGATATAGCCGGGAATATCAGGGAATTCGTCACGCACACCAACGGCAAGGATTAATTTCCTGCCCGTCCAAGTCTTCCCTTGCTTATCAGTAGCAATGAAGTAGCGTGGATTGGCTTCGTCGACTTCCTGGATAGTAGTCACTTCAGCCTTTTCAAATTGAATTGTCGTGTAGTTCGTTAGGATGTTCGCTTTCGCTGCTGAGCGGAATTCTTTCGGGTCATGATGATCCCAGGTGAGCACGTTATGCATGTAGGGACTTGGTGCATTGCGGTAGTCCTCTGAATCCAGCACTACTGCCGTATGTTGCTGTCGCGCCAGGGTGAGTGCTGCGGCAACTCCTGATACGCCACCTCCGATGATTAATGCGTCTACAAGCTGAATATCCTTCTTGGACTCCATGTTTTATAAGACAAGATAGTCGCGTCAGATTGGTGGGTGTTCCTGTACGTCTGCTTTGAAGCATCCCACAAGAATACCTACGATTCATATAGATGTTTCCTCGACTACCAAATTACGTGCGACTCACTTCGGACTTCATCATCGGATATCTCCCAAGATCTCGTCTTGCCCCGGAACCCGAGAGAAGTTATTTGAAACTTGCTGTAAGGCTGATTCCAAGCTCACAATGCTTGATCTTCGACAGATCGCTTTGTCTGCCTGCTTGTGAAAGTCTACAAGCAAACCCTCTCTCCCTCCATGTTCGCCAGGGAACAGGCACCTCCGACATTCTTATTGTCAGCTATTCAATACAGCCCTCACTTCTTACTTGGCCAATCAAAATTCACGCTCGGGATGCCTTTTTCGTGCATCGAAGACTCGATGATGGGAGCGGGGGCCAAAAACTAGAAGGTGTATAGCAAACATGTCACGGAACGACATAAGGAGTGCAGTACTATGCCACTACGCCACCAAAAGGTAACGACGAGTTATCAAGTCGAGAGCTTGACGTCTCTGCACTCACTATATAGTACTGTACTGTGACAAAACATCTCTCGAGCAATGCTACAGTTACTTTTAGCAGCGTTCAGGAGAAAAATTATTATGACCACTAAGATACTGGATATAGCGCTTCTCGCATTGATTGGAATGATATGTGATCAGGCTGCCCACAAAACCAGGATTCGACATGATAGCATTCAAAGGATTGTGCAGAAGCGCAGGGATACAGACACATGTATTGGTATTGGGTCCGCCGGCATCCGGTGTGGTTTGCGACGGGCAAGAATACCTCCATACCTATTCACACCCACTCTTTCGTTGCGGAGCGAATCAGCTTTTACAGAGAGAGGATAAAGTGCCCGTAAGCGATCGTGTGGTTCGCGCACCACGTGGGCATTCTCCTCGATCGACAAAAGATAGACATTAGGACTTCCTGTTCCTTACTTTGTTTTCCCTGGTCTTGGAACACTGTGAAGCTCTCCATTGCGCGGTGAACACGATGGCAAATTTCAAAGTTGTCAATAGCCACCAGCTGTCGATTGTCGTGGTTCCAATTGTCACTGTTCTGTTTGCGACAGTATGTGTCATCCTCAGATTTCGAGCTAGACACCTTCAGAAGGCCAAATATCAGTGGGATGATTGGATTTGTCTCATATCCTTAGTATGTGCCACCCTCTCCTTGGTTCTAGAGTGTCCGCAATGCTAATTATCTCAGGTCTTTACCTGGGCATTCCAGGCTGTTAACCTGGCCGCCGTCTTTGTAGGCGGGGCGGGTCTTCCAATTGCGACAGTAATAGCGACTGACCTGGGCGCGGTCGTCACGTACCTGAAGGTAATACTTAGTATCGCCGTCCATGTCGACATCATCAGCGGTGACTAATCTTCGAGTAACATTATCAGATCATTCTTGTCAACTTCTCCCTATGGGTAGTTACTGTATCTTTAGTCCAGCTATCGATCCTATTCTTCTACATTCGAATATTCGGAATCCATAAGTTATTCCGTCGACTGTGCTGGGCAAACATCATTCTGATCTCCGCTTTTGGACTTGCCGGCCTACTCTCTGAGATATTTCACTGCATACCCGTCAGCAAGTCCTGGAATCCCATGGAGGCTGGCACCTGTGTCGATGGCAAGTCGTACTGCGCATCGATAGGTGTGATCCACCTCTTTTTCGACTTGTCAATCGTCCTTCTTCCGATGCCTCTCATTTGGAACCTCCGAGTGACAACCAGGAGCAAATTCGTTCTAAGCGTCGTGCTCGCGCTCGGACTTGTGTAAGCATATTTGCTACCCACATCATGATGTACGTGGAGGCGGCTCAGCTAATGACAAAACCAGGGCGACGTTGTTATCACTTCTGAAGATCTCCTGCATCATCGATCTTACCGGCATTCCTCAGGAGGACGTTACCGACTCGCTCTGGCTTACAATCCTGCTACAGACGCTTGAGCTCCCGATAGGCATCATCTGTTGCTGCGTACCCGTACTGAGGCCCGCGGTGCTGGAGTTGAAGCCTCTCTTTAACTCGTTCGCCAGCCGCTTGATTTCGATCACAAGGGGGTCCGGTTCCGGCAGCTCGCCCTCGATCGCTAGGTCCTACTCTCAGAGCCTTGGAAGCAAAGCAAGCTCCAAGGTTGACCCTCACGGCTTTGTTCGGCTGCATGATGCTCAAACTGACATGGGAACCAAAGCGACAGCCCAGGCGGAAGACGTGCAGATGAACGATTTGAAACCGTTGTCCCAACCCGCCGACGCGCCACAGTCGCAAAATTCCATCAATATCACCAACTCTTACAGCGTTAGCCGATACTAGGAAACTTTTTTTGCAGTCAGTGGCTATGAATTGGGATCGTATTAAAATGCTCCCGATCTAAGATTCCAACGCCCTTTGTACTTTGTACTTGTACAAAATGAGGCTGCCGCCCGAGGAAACGAGAGGTTGTATGTGGCGATGCTCTTGATATTCTTACCGAGATTCCTGTTTATACCTAATTTCTCAGATGGTACCTACAACGCATGTTCGTATTCGTATACTATTGTAGATTAAATTACATCCTCTTTTCACGGCAGTTTCCATACCCACCTCTGGTTTTTTTGCGCGGACATGTGTGTTGACGTTAATGCATTAATGCCCTGTAGTGTATTAAACTCCCGCATCGTTTCTAACATTCGTCGCATGGATTACCAACGCAAAGGTGATTGGCCAACAATTGCCTTATGTACGTAGGTTGTGGTCGCAGATTTCCATCAGGCTTGGCACTATAAGCCAATACTAACGGTGATGGATATTTTGGACCCCAACCTCCGTACGGGAGCCTGATTTTTCAATATGGCACCGCCCCTTGTGTGAGGCTCTGAGTTGCTGCCTCATCACTACCCCGCAGGCCGGTTTCCGGTATCTGCCATTTGCATTTGGGGTAGGACTATATTACCTAGATGTGCCTATATAAGTCCCAGTGCGCTGTGCTTTTCAATAAACTCGCCGCGACAATTCCCTAGGCAACTTCCTTCTCGCGCCGCCGATTTCCAACGAGTTCGCAAATTACACAACCTCTCTATTCTCGCTACATAAAAAATGGCATTTCGCCCCAAGCAGATCACCAACTACCAGGCTGAGCACTTGGCTGAGCTTCAAGGGGACGTCAGTGAGACAGCCATCAACTATGTTCTGGGTCTCTTACCTCCCTTCGCAGATGGCGATGTCATCCACGATAACGCATGCGGCTCAGGTGCTGTGACCGAAACCATCATGGCACAAAGTCCACCCAAGATCCAGATATACGCAACCGATATCAACGCTGCATTCGTCGAAGGTGTTCGGGCACTGTCCGAGAAGAACAGCTGGCCTGTCGAGACCGCCGTCATGTCCGCTCAAGAGATCACGTTTGCCGACGCGACCTTCACCCAGTCCATCACAAGCTTCGCCTTCCACTGCCTGGGAGACCATGACCAAGCCGCACGACAAGTTTACCGGACCCTAAAGCCCGGCGGCTTGGCCGTTGCGACGGTTTGGATCTTCATGCCCCACGTCGAAGCGCTGCAACATGCACACTGGCGTACGCGTGGCCGCGACGGGCCAATGCCAGCGCTACTTCCATTGGAGAACTTTAAAGAATCCGACTTGAGACAAGCCCTACAGGTCGGAGGCTTCAAGGACGAGGATATCTCCTGCTCTGAGAAGGTCTGCTACCTAAAGGTGCCCGATATGAGGCGATGGGCACAGCTAGCTTGGAGCTACCTCGGCCATCTCCCCACGGGGTGGTCCCAAACCGACGAAGATAAATGGGACGAGGCAATTGACGACATCGTGGATCAGCTGTCCAGCGGGGACGGCATTGTCGTCGAGAATGGGGAGACCGTCATGAGGATGATTGCGGTCGTCGCCGTCGCGAAGAAGTAATAGTGTTCACTGCATGATTTCTGCATGTAGCTTATTATCTTGCAGGCAAAGCCATTGAGCCTACGATTTAGGATTACCCCTCTTGAGCCTTGAAATGTTGACTTAGCTTATCGGCGCTGTCTTACCTGCATGTGACCCTAGGCCATCGCGGGGGCGCATCCCGGCGCGGAGTAGCTGCTTTTATCTGAAAGTACTTAATTAATGCGAAAACCCCTGTACACCGCTTTCATTCTGGGATGGGAGCTATAACTTCGTGTAGGCATGTTAAGTGAATCAGTAGATGCTGCCTGTGCTAATTCTAACGTATTGTATAAATTGTGACCTGTCAGGGTTTCTTTGCCCACGCGACTACCATCCTGACATTCGCGCCCCGAGCTCTAAGTTCCGATACCAATTCATTCCTAAAACTTTCAAGATGCTCAGCACTGGAGTCCGAAGCGCTTCGGCCTAGAGGAGGAATTCAAGTCAGCAAAAGCTTCTGATCTAAAAAAAAAAAAAAAAAAATGCAAGAAAGATGCTGTATTTACCATTGACTAGCGGCCAAATGCCATTCAGAGCTACTACCAGCTGAGAAATACTTGATTCGCATAGTGTTGCATTCGAATTCGCTGCACCGTATGGAATGATGAACACCCCCTGCTGGCCATTTACTAAACCAGCCCCCTCCAGATACGCTTCTAGGGATCGTCCAAGGAGAGAGCCGACACCGATGACGTCGAAGAATTGTCCCATCAGGGCTTGAAACTTTTCCATCGCAGGACCATTGGAGCTCTCGCCTGCGAAGTCGGCTTCGACGAGCTCGACATATCCACCAGGACTGGCCAAGTCTGCGAGCTTCGAGACACAGGATTGTACCGATGAAGAGCCCGCCCCGACAAGAGTCAGCCGTTGGTGGACAAGATCAAATCTAGACCGCCAGTGGTCCGGCCAATCATTGGTAATGGATTGCACATGGAGTTCTATCTCGGAGGGTAGATCCTTGGGGAAGAATGCAGGGTTAATATCTACTCCGATATATGTGTGAGATGCGTTAGTAGTATCTCGTAGCTCACGTAGCCACAGCCCTAGGAAACGGAAAAGTCAGTTACAGTGTTCCAAAGCCCTAAATGTAGTGATATAGATATGCATCTATGTATTAGACAGATTGGAGTTAGGTATTACTTTACCATCAGCAGTCCCGGAATCAAGAATCTGTCGCCCCGGTTTCGAAAGATCCACTGGGGCGAAAACTAACTTGCCCATAGCATCGTGGAGGAGGGTGTGCTGTTGTCCTAGCCGTTCGAGCTCACCCTCATTTTCGTCCATGACATAACGCTGATTATTGTCTGTCATTTTTCCTAGTATGAAGAGTATGAGAAGACAGTAATTCGAACAGCTGGTCGTCTCTTGGTTCGTAAAAGATCAGAGGCGGCTTTGACTATGCGTGAAATTCTTGATTCTATGTCTTGAACCTAGAGATTGCGATTGCTCATTTTGAGCTCCCCTTGATATAGTCGGAATCGGACATCAGCTGTTGTATGCACCGAACACCGGTAACCGGTGTTAACCTAAGTCACCTCGAGTACCATTGAGGGACGCTTCAGCAATCATCATGTTCGTGTATATAATTGTTAATGGTATGAGATTAATTGTCTCGTATTGACGATCTCACATTAGGTGGCTATCATTTTCATTTACCTACACTCCCAAACAGGTACTGACTGCTCTCATCCCCTGGTTGTCGAGTCATGCACATGGCTCTACCTCCTCCCACAACGAATAGCCCACCTCAGGCCATCATCAAAAATGTCGATCTCTACGCCGAAATTACCGCCACTTCTACCCAGGATGTTGCCAAATATATCATTCAGATGATTTTGCCTGGTATTGCTCCAGGATCTAAGGTCCACGACAACGGGTGTGGTGCGGGAGAGGTCACACGTGAGATCATGTCAATTCCATCGACATCAGGACGCAATATTGCAATAGACGCTACCGACATCTCTTCTGAATACATAGAACGCTTGGAGGCCACCGCCAAGGGGAATGGCTGGCCGGTGACGGTGCACGCGATGGCTGCCGAAAAGCTTGATTTTGCGGACGACACATTTCACTTGTCAATTGCGAATTTCGTCTTATTTCTCACAGCGGATGGTGGGGTTCCCGCGCTTCGTGAGATGCATCGGACGCTCAAGGCCGACGGAACAGCTGTGTTCACATCATGGGCCAAGCTCCCGCATTCCAACGCCATCAAGGCTGCGCATGTTGCCACGAGGGGACCGCTAGCACCCTCACTGCGTGAACTTCCTAAGGAGTGGGAACAAGGCTCGCATCTTGTACAGGTTGCACTAGACGCCGGATTCGCAAAGGAGCAGGTTGATGTTTCCCAGGTGCCAGTGTTCGTTCTGGTGGACGACCTGAGGCGTCACGCAAATGTCATGTGGAGCTTTCTAGGTATTCCGACTGTGGGCTGGCTTCCATCGGACAACGGAAGTTGGGATGTCGCAGTTGACGTTCTAATGGGCTGCTTCCAACATATGGACGGCTTCAAGATCTTGGAGAATGGGCAAATGAGGATCGAGCTCGTCGCAAATGTACTGGTAGCGCACAAATAATGAGCTTCTAGATTACAGAGTACCTAACCTAGAAGACAAGCGTGTTACTAGCTTGCTTAGTGGTAATTACTTACCTATTAACTACTACAGATTTCAACAATTATACTTTCCCTCAGATCTGAGTCGTGAAGCTTGTAACAATGTGTTTCGCTTTGTTTACAACATCGCGAAAACTTCAAAATATCCGGGCTCGACATTCAAATGTTCTATCATGGCGCACGTTGAGATGTAACGCCTGAGCCTACAATATGTACCTAGGTAGGTATCCGCTATGTAATCCGTACAGTGTTGAAAATCGACGTTTGGGGGGTTGCAATAAGCTTCGGTGCCAAGCCTAGTAACCCTGTCGGGCAGTCTGTCGATGTGTGATTGGCTTAGCTTCGGCAACCGAATTTCGACGCTAGCGTCGGTTGCCGAAACTTGATGAGTTGCCAAGACTGCGATAATGTATAATCCGATTGGAGTCTCACTGCTCTATCTAGATATCTTAGAATGGATAACAGCTGTGTTTGAATGTGTTGTGCCTCATTGCAGTCCCGAGAACATTCATACTCCTCAGATGAAACTTCATCAGTTGTCGTAGAACACTAAGCAGCGCACTTCTATGCTCTCCCGTGGTATGGCTGCGGTATCCGCCTCGGGGTGTAAAAAGGCTCCGTGGGGACACACTGGTGATCCATCGTCAGCAGTTGTCAGCCGAAACAACAGTAAAACAGCACCAACAGGCGGCCCTATATACTTACATTTTGCCACGCCGTCTTGGTTATCCCATATCTTGATGAGGGTAACCTCCTTGTGGGTTTGCCCAGACAAGTAGTACCATTTCTGATCGGGAGAATGAACTACAGATACGGTCTGTCCTACACGATCATGACGCTGTTTGAAAATGTCTGTAGGTTGAATTTCGGATTGTTGAATCGTGCGATAGTCCATAGTTGCCAAGGGCCAATCCCTAACTGGGCCATTGATCGGTCGCCACACACTTTTAGGATCACCGCCCCTCGAGTCAGCTACATCATGGAATTGAAGGTGGGAATCACACTATACTTGATGATTTGCGCACGCTTCTGCAGAAGACGCTCGGCATCTGCACCGCCATGACCCCTCACTCTACCAATTGCCCCAGTTTCGGACCTAATGGCGTTAAATGTCACCGTAAGCTCAATGGTCATACTGGTGAGCTCTAACGTACTGGTCAACATGAACCTGATAAGTCAACGGTTAGTGCCATGTGAGTAAAGTGGTTTATATAACATACCAAAATAGCAGGTTGCTCTTTGCCGTTGGAGTTCTCAGAGGGGTCCAGAGACGGATCACGTTTGCGATACGTATGATCGAATATGACTACCCTTGTAGCCCCCGTATTGCTTTTCACCAAGTTCTCTATCACAGGATAATATTTCTCTTTGAGAACCGGGCTGTTCTTTTCTCGGATCGCTTGAACAAGATGGTCGTCGATGCCGGAATCTTCGACAAACATAAATCCTTGTACGTCCAACTGGAACGCATCCATTGATTGCCGTGCATCCTCGAACTGAACAAGATGATCTGAATTGGTGAAATTTTGGCGAGGAAACCCCTCTTCAACGTTGCCGCGTACATATGGACTTTCGCCATTAGCTAGCGGGCTTAAGAAAGACATTTTGCTCTGCACGGAAACCATTTTCACGGGGTGATAGGGCATGAAAGGATGCGTTGGGGCTCTTAGAACGTATTTTCATGATGAGGGACATGCGTTTATAAATGGAATAGTGCGATGTGATGAGCTAGTGTAATAAACCGGCTATAAGTATAATATGCTTACAAGTAATAAAAAAGAGCAATAAGTCGTACAGCTACGTAGTAAGTAGAGAAATTCGAAATAGTTCAAAAGTCGTATATGCTTAATTAAAAATAGAGACTTGAATTGATATCAATCGCCTTGTAAACCTCTTTTAAAGAAACAATTTTGTTAGATTTCTTGTTTTCGTTTCAATTCTTGGTAGCCTCAACATCTTAAACGTTAACCAACGCTCGGCTAAACCTTCAATTACGTTATCTGTACCAGTCTTGAGTCAATATCATCGTTGAGCACTCTAATCGAACCCAACAGAACGCGACATTTACATGCCACACTTGCAATAGGCCCAGCGCTTATAGAGTCGTGGTTGACAAAGATGCTCTTCGTATTTTATCCTCTTTCCCTATTCCTGACGTATTTGGCGTCCAATATTGATCATGCGTTTCGAAACCGATCAAAGAATTTGCATGCTTCCTGCCTAAACATCGGCGTGGGGAGCAACAGAGCCATATTCGGCATGTTGTCTGCCTTGTGTGTGGTACTAGTGAGTCCAGGAGCGTGATAGCTACGCCGCGTTGGTCAGATTCTAATGGGGAAATAAAAGGTTGCATCCGCTGTCGTTACCATTCTAGCGCTCGTTTTTGATGCGGTTGGAAGCCAACGCATTTCCTGGGGCTATGCGGTATGTTATCGTGACCAATACAAGGGTTTGAACTAAGACATCTGCTACCTAGTGGTCGTTATGTGCCGTGGCTTTATTCTATATTGCTGGAGTCCTACCCGACCCGGACAACCCATTCACTGCTACTCAGGTTAGCTTTCACACGTGGATTGTAAGTTTGCTAAATGAGTCCATCTGGATAATAGCGTACTTCTCCGTTAGAGACTCGGACATCACTTTGTCTCCCATTTCGAAATGGGAGATAATCGAGATCGTGCTTGGTTCTTCTCGAATAGCTATACTCTCTGGACTTGTCTGGATATATTGGCGGATCAGTAAATGGAGATACAACGATCAACGGGAAAGCCGAGCATTGCTGGGCCCTTCTAGTATCACTCATGCCGAAAATGGCGTGACTAGTCATTACGGATCTACAAGTGGGAGTACTGGCGGCATAAGCGGCCGAGATGGCGATGCTCAAACGACAACGTGGCTGGACTATCTCGTTGGCTTTCGAAAAATTTTGCCCTTTCTTTGGTATGTAGTACTCATGTGTTTCGAATTCAATGTCTGATGATAAAAAGGCCATCGGATAGTAGCAGACTTCAAGTTCGAGCTATATTCTGCATTTTTCTACTTATCCTGCAGCGCGTCGTCAACATCGTTACACCGCACCAACTTGGGGTAGTCGTTAGGTCTTTGGGTCCTGGAAAACTGCTTCATGTCCAGATTCTTCTATACATTCTTTTTAGGGGCCTTCAGGGCTAATAAGGAGTGATCGGCTCACTGTGTGCCTTGCTTTGGATCCTAATAAGTTAGTTAACATATAAGCGGCTGAGCGCAGCTGCGTTTGACTATGTACTTTGGCTTTCGCTCGACTTCCATCTGAGCAATAGGCTTGGAAAGGTAGCCAGTGCCTTAAGCAAAGGTAATGCTTTTAATACGTTTTTAGATAGTTTAGCCTTTCAGCTGTTCCTAATGGTAGCGGACCTATAGATCGGAGCTATATACTTCTTTTTTATGTTAGACGCTTCATATGCTTTCATTGTACTAAGTGTTATACGGTTTTATTTTTATTTAACTATTTATATGGCTAAATACCGGGGGCAGGTTAGGCGAAAGATGGCGACTAGGGAGAGGGCAATGGAAGCTGCAAAGTGAGCGTCGGTTATATGCTATTGGGTTGTATACACGCTCACAAGTTACTTGCAGAACCGATGCACTTTTGTCGTATGAGACGGTATACTACTGTGGTGCTGTACCAGGTGTGTCAGACTCCTCGCATTTACGACGACGAGCAAAGCTAACTCGTGACCACCGTATCAGTTGAAATTTCAAGGTATTAATCCTTAATATTGAAGTTTCAAAACGCCGAGTACCGAGTACTGTTCTCCCTTAACCTTCTAAATGTAACCCAGAATAACATCCTCACGGTCGCCTCTCTACTAATATGCTACCTAGACGCATACCATATATCCATGAGGCGACAAGATGTTTCCATGTTTGTGATACTGTTGACATACCTTGCGCAGTTATAGGCACCGTTGAATTTCTTTGGGAGCTTTTACACTTAAGTACAGAACAACCTGATCAATGCCGAACGCATGTTGGAACTATTCAAAAAATTACCAGGGGTCACAGGTCGCAAAGGTGCTATCGACCTTGACACTTATGCCGGCAAGATATCCTTCAAGGGAGTCTCGTTTGCATACAACGGCAGCCGGAATCAAGCCCTAAAGGACGTGTCCTTTGACGTTGAGCCCGGAACATCAGTCGCTATCGTGGGCGAAAGCGGAAGTGGTAAGTCTACAGTTTTGAAGTTGCTGTTCCGATTCTACGATGTCGACCATAGCTCCATCGAGGTCGATAGCAGGGACATACGAAACCTTCGCCTCCAAAGCCTTCGGGATTTCATTAGTGTCGTACCATAAGAGTAAGTACTGTTTAACCTGTACCTAATCGCTAGCATGCAAGGGGCAGCTATTGGCGCTTCGCTTCTTCCAATGGCAGGCAGCATACTTAACCGTGATTCTAATACGAGCCAGAGCGATTTTATTCAACAACACTCTGATGTACAATCTCCGCTACTTAGCCCCAAACGCGAATGACGAAATGGTGTACGAAGCCTGCAGGGCAGCGAACATCCATAACAAGATTCTTAACTTCCCCAACGGCTATGCTACAGTAGTTGGGGAAAGGGGTCTCAAAATCTCCAGCGGGGAGCGACAGAGGGTAATGCGATCTATGACATACACCCTACAGTACCGGTAGACGTGCGACTAACAGGGATGTGAAGATTGCTATAGCTCGAGCATTCCTGCGCTCGCCGCGCATACTGCTGCTCGACGAGGCAACCTCGGCTCTGGACTCGGCCACGGAAACTCTGATTCAGGAGTCGCTGGAGAAGGTCTCGTAGGGCAGGACGACGCTGACAATTGCGTGAGTACCTGGACACCCGATGGTGCATTCCTCAAGCCTACTTGGCAGTCTTACGAGCGAATGCATGATCCCAAAATTGTCGCTGGTGGTGTGCACTCTGCAAGGGATTGAAGGGTTTGGACCATGCAGCTCGCCTATATGTGTGCTAAATATGCTAGATCCTCTTACTAACATGACCCTAGGCACCGGCTGTCCACTATAAAAAACGCCGACAAAATCGTTGTTCTCAGCGGCGGGCATGTGGTGGAGTCTGGGAAGCACGGTGATCTTCTCACACACGGTGGGGCATATGCGCGTATGTGGTCGAAACAAAATGAGAAGAAGGTGGACTAGGAGCGTAATACCCCAAAGAGCGGGCGCGAGACGTTGGTAGGAGTGCATGAAAACGCAACTCTGACTATCGAGACTATGGCCCGATACGTCGTGCTGATTCCATCAAGCGCCACCGCATGTAACATCACATGAATTCAGAACCCCCGTCAATGCTGTAAGCGATCGGTGGGAGTTCTTGGTTTGACGCAGTGAGCTCTTGCACGCATGAAATCAGGCGTGATTCGGACCGGTATAATCCTTGGCCGCCCAAGGAAGAGACAAGATGCGGTTGACTAACTGAGTCCTACCGACTTCCGCCTGGCCAGGTTCTGTAACGTATGACGAGGGGCGATAGAAATAACCTAAAGCATGAGGTCTGCTAGGATCCTGAGATGATTGGACGCGTGGGTGACGACAGGGCACTCCAAGTTTTGACATTTGCAGCCTCAAAGTTGAGCGTTTAGCCAATCGTATGATCATGAATGGTGGTAGTCTGAAAAGAGTAGATGGCGCTCAATAAGGTAACAATAGCTCACCTCTGAAATATATTAAATTTTATTAAAAACACTTTTTTCAATATGTTAATACCTATGACCCTACGGCAGACGTCTAGTCCCCTGGACGCAGCAAAAGGCTGCAGCCTGGCTCTAACGCCGCCGCAAGTGCCTCCATAGATGATGAGCAGATGTAAACCTTACGTATTCGTCCCCGTCAAGTTTGGATATGAGATACAGGCATACTGCTTGTTTAGACTTGGATAGGTAGAGACACATAGAATCTGTCTTGCCTATTGCTTACTTGACCATCGGGTAGTCATATCATCGAAGCGAAGGTGTAGGTCACGATGGCAATCATGCAGAGAGAACGTCTGGCTGAGATTGCAACCGTCGGCCGGCCTGGGGCTTGCCAGACGTTTCAAGCCCTCTAAAATCTGGGTGGCGTGCCTGACCTCCTTAAGAATGGCTTGTGTCCGAAAGGCCAACTGCTCCTCTGCGTCCATGGTGTAGTCCCCGTACCCTAGGCCAGAGAATGAACCCATGGCCGAAAACCCTCTTCCTAGCCGTTCCTTGTCTGTAGTGGCGGATGACAAGCAAGTCTCGAGTAGTTCCACCACTTGATACATCAAAGTGTCAAAAAGCATGCGACAACGTAGATTCCTCGAGTCTTGCTGTAGCTCGATGAAATGGGCCATGCGGTCGAGGGCCTGCTTGACCATCCCGAGGATTATCTTGGAGCCCTTGACTTCATCTACGATGACATTTTCGAGGTCGCTCAACATGTGACAGCATTCCAGGAGGCATTGGCTATCGGTTTCGTTGCGGGGACGAAGGCCTAGGCATATAGGCAGGATTTCGACGCGAAGAGTATCTGCCGTCTCCTCGGGCAAGGACGGTTGTGAAGTCGCCAGGAAAAGTTCGAAATTTTCCATGCTACTATCGGCAAGAGACGTTGCATATGTCTCTTCGTACGCGGTGCTTGGTGGTGTCATCTCTGGACCAGCTGATGCGCTGCTGTGCCCAGTCTGTGAGACAGTTATCGAAGACGCTGTGTGAGTGTAGCTATCGTCGTTCATATCCGTGCCTTCGATATCCCAACCATTGCTCCAATCAATATCGTTTGGGTTGGATTCGGCGAAGCTCATGGCTGCGTCAGGTGCCTTACTCGTGTGAGGCTCAAGGGGAGGAGTGTTGCCTGGTTTGGTGCTTTGAAAGTCCCCTCTATCGTGAGACTGTGTATGTCTCTTCTTCGCTCTGATTCCTGGGACTTTTCCAGCCTTAGACTCCACGTACTGGCAGCTAGAGCCCGTAGCACGACATCTAGCGCAACCCATGCGCTCACCTGAGCACTTGACCTAATAGTCTGTGTCAGGAAGGCCAGTATTTTTTGAGGGCGATGTGTGGAGGGCCACTAGGCTGGGAACCGACCTTGGCGGCACAACACGCGTTGCAGGCGTTTCGTAACCGTCCTGGTTTCGATGACACCGTGCTTCGATCGCCAGTGCTTTGGGGACTGGGGCCGTGTCAGTAATACATTGATGCCTTATCTATCATATGGGCCGGGAGAAAACCTGCGTCGGTGGATTCATGCTGAAATCAGACGTAGACTGCGGTAGTAGTTATCGCTTGAGATCCCAGGAAAGTATCCCGTAGCGACTGTATCCTAATAGATGTCGCGTGGGTATGCTCGGGGATGAAAGTTCGACACAAGAGGTTCAGTGAAGCACCAGAACAAGTCAAGAATTTGCCGGGAGCATCGCCTTATACTTCCGTCACACGGTCAAGGCCTAAGATCGCCAAAAAGGCGCGATGCAACTTTGGGATACGAGCAACTGTTGGATGTCGAGAGTACGCAAGATGGCCTCGCATCTGTGGAACTGAACAGGTACCGTAGCTCAATGGGTTGGTACCAAACAACTCAAGCAGCTGGATGAGATCCTACCAAGATAAGTACACCTTGAAGGCCCGAGGTTAAAAAAACCAAAGGATACGTAGCGGCGCAAGCAATGGCCTTAAGACCCCTGGAGAATCATTAACGGAATAAGCCTCAAAGTTACAAGCCGCTAAACCTAGCCCCTGTCACAACTTGGTGTCCCAATACCTACCTATTGGGTGCCCCTAGGTATTTGCTTTACGTGGCCATGATGGAGGCGGGGGATTGAAATCGCCAGTAGGGTGGGTAACATGTTTGCGACCACAGCCTGCAGTTGGATCAGCATAGGGTCGCATCGTGGTGATTGGGTCGGTCGAGCTCAAGCCAGTGGGATGGCGAGGGAACACATTGTCGGACATCCTACCACTGCCTTCCGTGAAGGATTTAAAGTGCAACGCTGGGAGGCAGGCTGGTGATGCTGGATGGGTCTGGCCAGAAAATGAAAAACCTCCCGTGATAAGCTCATCCCTCATGCGGGGGGCATGGATTATCAGGGTTCCATGCCTGCCACTGTATGCAGGACCACAATTTTCCTTCGTCTACAACGCGCGGTGAAATAAACCAGGTATGACATTGATACCCTTGGTGATGTCAGTGGTCGACGAATCTCCAGAAGAGGTAATTACTTCTGATTTGGGGGTCCATCCTGGCAGTTATATTCGATGACATGAATGTGCCATGAGAAGATATCTATCGGATAGCGGGGAGAGAGCAGTGCCTCTCTGTCCTATGGTCTCTTGGAATAGTTACGGTACGCACCTATCTAACCTCGCATGATTAGTCGTTCACTATGGCTTGCCCACGCACCTCGCCGTACTTCAAACGGGTTGAACAAGACTCCAGGCCGTGACCTTCACACGCCGGCAGCTGTACTTGATAAGCTGATACGTTCGGATTTGTAACCATTCAACTCACGAGTCGTCTCATGTCGCTCTATGAACTGCCATATTTTAGGAAAAACATGGAAGTACAAGTCAGAAAAAAGAAATAATATTAAATGATGGCTAGGGTGATCAGTATCGGTGAGTATTATTAGTGCTTTATATATGCTATAGTTATATATCAAGTTCCACAATGACGACAAGTAATGGCGAAATACTCTCAATATCACTACGCACTGGATAAGTCGCGGTGTCAACAACGGGCATGATTGCGTGCTCCTGACAACCTCAAGCCCCACGGTAGTACCTATCTCCCACATCAAAAGTGTATAGAAATCTTCATCTGGAGAGAAGAGCAATGTGGCACCGAACAAGATCATCCAATGAATGGAACCGTGCCGCCCCTGTTTGACGTTAGAGCGAATAGGCACAATTTTGTCTGTGTGAGAAATTTAACGGTGCCTTCGGAATTGCGCATCGGAACTTATCCCGTATACCGATTTCATTTCTTTTGTTTCAGCATCATCGGCCACCGTTTGACGCCGATCAGCATTCCCCGGGATCCGAAAAGCTTCAACTGTTCCCACAAAGGGTATAGAAGTCTCCTGAGGGCGTCTAGTGCGGATCCCAATATTCCTTAAGCCCGCTCCCAGATCATCGCACCAGCCGGTCGGAAGAAACTGAAACGAAAGTATAAGCTCGGTGGATCGGAGACCTATGAAGGCACATTTTGTCTTCTGTAACTACCTAGACGCGGTATCACCCAAAACCTAAGAACAATCCAGGCAGGAACACAGCGACGGAATCTATGAGGCTAGCATCGGTACCCGCAAGTAGGCGATTAAACGCTGGCAGAATGAGGTGGTGAAGATACCTGTTGTCTACCGCTGCGGAAAATAACTATAATTGTCAGATATAAACGATAGCATGTAGAATTCAGTATATTTGTTGATAATCTTGTACTTATCTGTGTAACGTGTCTTGCTACGCAGAGATTTTACAAGGGCCCTTGTCTTCCTAACGTGGGTTTACCCTAAGGTCCCCGTTTATCCAATATCCTGGCTTAAAATATAATCCCTTATATTTAATATATTCCTTTAAAAAGTATCCCCTTAAGGATAATTCCTATAAATATATTTAATAGTAACTAACCTTATATATTTCCTTTTAAATAAAAATATTAATTTATTTATTTAATTATTTATAAAGAGATGTGTTAATATTTGTCAGTCTGCAACTCTCGCGACAATCCACACGCAGCGTAGGACCCCATAGTCATTGCGTTGGTAATCGTCTTCATGGGGGAAGCGCAGTCACCAGCAGCGTAAACCCCGCGGACGTTGGTGCCGTAGAACGGCGGCGCCACTTGAATCCCTCCCGACTCGGACGGTTTAATTTTTAGCTGGGATGGTAGGTTTTGGTCGATTGTTATTTTCGGGCGGTGGATAAGGAAAGACTCCAAACACTTAGCCCCGACCTCAAAGTTTATGACAACCTGTGATGTCTCCGTGTCCTGACCGACATGCGTGATCTTCCGATCGTCCAGGTGAATAGATGTAGTGCCCAGAAACCGGTTGCGGAGACTTTCAAACAATATCTGATCCCCATTGGTATAGATCGTCATCTTGTCTGCAAATCTGTGTCCATCGAGAGTGAGTAAGGCTGCGTGCTGCAGATTTGCCAGCCCGTCGATAGCCAGCAGTCCCCCAGATGGTGAGCCGCGAAGCTCATATCCGAACTGGAACATGCACGGAAATCTTGTCGCCCAATGTTAACGCTTCGTTTTGTGTGACACAAGGTGTGTATTAAGCTCTTACATGCGGCGAGTATACAGGTCAAGGTATCCGGGCAAATCCGGGAACACCTCCCGTGCGCCATACGAAAGCAACACCTTTTTGCCAACCCAGTGCTTATCGGCGTGGTCGACGACTTCAAACTGACCATCACTGATCTTCTCGATCGTCTTGACTCGAGTGTTGACGAATGTCGCAAGCCCCGTAGCTAAGAGTTCTTTCCGACAGGCCTCCCTCATTTCATCGGTCGTTTTGTTTTCCCATGTCGGGGTAAGCCGCGTCGGAGTGCATCGATCATTGCACGGCTCTTGCGTGTCGAAGATGATCGACGTGTACAACGCTCGATATAAAGTCAATGCAGCAGATAGTCCAGCGTGGCTACCGCCAATAATCAGCACATCGGCATTAGATGAGCCGGATGCATCTAACTGACTTTCAGGCATTTCGGGCGACATCATGTACGATGGCTAGGGGTGATGAACAAATGGCGCGCGGACGGGCTCTGCAAGGTGAACCACGAGGTATTAGTAGGATACAGCAAGTAGGTAGGATTAAATCTTATTCGCGTGGTGCTCTTGCTACCTACACCCGTTGGAATGAAGACACTACCAAGATCGACACATTTTTATTGTCAAAGCCCTATCCGCAAGGTCATCTTCCTTGAAACTCGGCATTCGGCGCCAAGTCACAGCTATAAGATATTCCTACTACACGCTATAAGATTCAAGGCGCTGTCTCCTGTAATGTGTATTAAAGGTACAATTAGCGGAAACAATACAACTAAACACCGTTTTCACTTCGTGGGCGTGTCACGATGTCAGCATCTTGGAACCTTGTATGACCTCAAGATAACCGTAACAGGATTTCCGATTCAGGGACTAGTTACCGCCTGACGAAATACTGCAACGTCTGGATACTCCATCGGACTCCCACACATTAGCGAATTCTCTCCATACCCCTCCTAACCAACAACGAGTCGCCGGCCGCCTGCCGACGCACCCCGGAATTTTGAAAGTCACAGAGCGGCAAATAGTTTTGATATAAACGGCTCAACTTTGTTCAATCATTTGCTTAAAATCACGATATCCGAATGGTGATGACTAGCCGGCCTACGTTCTTAGTCGGTTACCGAGCGGCCAGGTTATACGGACTTCACGAATCGCTATCCGGACTTCACCTTAAACCCAACATAGTAAAAGTTGGGTCGGTACGTACTGATACCCCCACAATGGTCCTTGGCACACCTAATCTAGCCTTTTTAGAAGTACAGCCCTTGTATCGCGCAGCAGAACCCATGATAACCCACTAGTAAAAAACATCTTCAACTTTCACTTTCAACCTTTACCGTACCTTTAAACATTAATAACACTATACGTTTTGCAATATTTATTAAAAGTAAGTTATTTATATCTTTATTTATTAATTCTGCATCGATTATATAACGGAAGTTTTAAGGCTATTAATTCCGCTAACTTGGTGGTTTTTTGAAGTGAATATCAGCGCAAGAAACTAGGTAGCCCTGACCGTCAACATTGCTAGCGTTTACTCCCTGTCTCCAACTATCCTAATTTGTATGGGAAAACAGGGGGGTCCTGGACATTGCCCCAACTATTCCTATGTTGGGTTTAGGGTGAAGTCCGGATAGCGATTCGTGAAGTCCGTATAACCTGGCCGGTTACCGAGGGCTAGGTGCCGTAGTCAGTCTACAAGCCAATAAGAACAACAATGTATCGGGGTCTTCTAAATAAACGAGGCCAATCTCGCATTTCAAAGGCTCTGCTCGTGCACTATGCAGCTGCTGTCAGCCCGGGGCTGACTGCTGTCGTCTGTCTTAGACTGACAATACCACGGTAGAGGCAGGTTGCAATCCCGACCACTATGAAGACAACCGCCTTTTCCCGTCTGTTTTCAGCATTCACACTTCAACAACAATAGCATATGAAAGGATTCTCACTGTACCTCCAATCACCACAAATTTAAAGCGCACCTTGTTGTAAATGTAGATTCTAGCATTGAGCTGGAACGAAAGACAGGAGGAGCCTGAAGCCCTCATTACAAAGAATGACGTAGGTAGTCGCGAGCACCTACCCTGTCTCGCCTGTTGCAGGTGCCTAGCACCGACGAATTAGGTAGTGATTGCAGCTGAAGATCACATGACAGGTGCCAGGTTTTCTACCCACTAAGCTAGGCCTTCTTTCTTTCTTTTTCATCATAAGCTTTTCGTAACGAAATACCACCTATTTTGCCTCATTCCCTCGCGCATTACACAGACATCTGAGAGGTGAAGTGACCAAGATTAAAATTCTTGAATAATCCGCAAGAATAAACTGCTACTCTACTTTCATAAACCATCACCGCGTCCAAACATGGGCCAAAACACATAGTCGTGCATGAGCCAAATGAATAACATCACCAATCTAACCAGATAAACAATCCAAAGATAGGTATTCCCATCTTCTCTGATGTTCCCCTTTACTAGCTTTTCCATCAACGACATCACCGGAGACCATATACTCAGAAATATGGTGGCTCCAAGTCTAGTCCATCTCGAATCAGGCAGCCTATATGTCGGGATCTGAGATAGATACCCTTGATACTCCAATGGCAGCTTTGACTCGTTGGCACCCTCAGTAAGGAGCGTCTGGAAAAGGTGGTGTTAATATGTGCGGACTTCATCCATATACATCGGGTTACCTCACCATGTAACGCAGACTTGGAGCAGGAGGTGGATGCCTCGCAATTGCACTCCCGAGCGTCCACACCTTAACCCTAGTTCCAGTCTTTTCCTCGTCGGTGGCCTCGACCGGAACACCAGCGATGCACAGGTTCAGATATGCAGTTCCTCCCCCTTCGGAGGCGATCACATGCTTGTATTGTGCTCGGGTGATTAGATAGGCGACACCGACTACGTCAGGAAATCCCTTCTCTTCACCATCGCCGTAAGCACGAGGAGCAATAGAGCTGAAGGAGGGCTCAGAGTAGGGCATGCCAGGTATCTCCATTGCCAGTATCCAACCCGGGATGCGCACACGGGCGACTTTGAGTGGGATGATGCCGCGATCGCCGGTGAACTTCGCCGAGCTCATATTCGACCCATAAGCAAAGTACCACACTGTGTCAGACGAAGACAACATATTGCAAGCTGCTATCCTCTAATCATTAGTATGGTGGTGAACGGAATTGCCAGTAGTGCCCCACGAAAAGGACGGCATAGGTCAAGGATACAATTGACAAAGAAACTCCTATCTTCGAGTGGCTCAGAAATATTCTCATTCCGTTACACAACTAGCAGAGCCACACTTAAATCAGGCTCTAACATAAGGGGAGCACTGGTCGGATTCCGATAAGAGCGTTATGACAGTAGCCCGAATCCTTCTTCGGGGACCTGAGCGCACCCGCGCGCAAAGCAATCTGCCCGCCTACCAGTGGAAGGGACGTGGAGAATCGTTTTGATTAAGACTAATCTTATGATATCACAACGCGAATCTCGAATGATAACATCGGATACTGCATTATTTCGCATTGCATTACGCTTCGCTTTTGGCCTTCTGTTTCGGCACCAGTTAGGGATTGCTGCGATGGAGGTGTCAAGTGGTCTTACTCCTTGCCCAACGGATATCGTTTTGTTCGAAGTGGCAACAGCACTCCGCATGAGTCTATCTGATATCGATCTCAATTTGAATTTCGTTCAGAACGGCGGCGACTCATGCTCTTCCATTCAGCTTCAGGCAAGGCTCAGACAACATGGGATTCATATGCCCGCAAACGTATTGTTTGCGGCCAAATCACTTAATTGCCTCGCCAAAGAGGGAAACAGAATAACCCATAGTGAATACACGGAAACCTCAGCACAGCCTTCCCTTCGTCCTTTGAGGAGAAAGCTCTCGGCTGGTGTTCTTTCGAGCTTGAAGCGACGTGATAAAAGCGCGGTAATCCTATCAACTTTCTCAACAGAGCCCCGAGGCACCATATATACGAAGTATCGAATGACGGACATGCAATCATCACTATTACGGTCGACACAACTAGACTCGAGTCGTAACATCATATCCTACGTCGAAACCCATCGGCCTGAGAATATCCCGGCACTTAAAGGCGCCTGGATGGCTGTCTTGAAGCTCGAGGAGATCTTCAGCATGTCCATAGAGATGGATGGTTCGAACGGCTATTTGTACAAGACAACTCAAACTTTACCAGCTTGGGAAGAAGTCACTGTGAAAACCGAATCACTGCATCAGCGAGAACTCACAAACAATTCGCAAGACCCGACGAAGATGAGTTTCAAGGTCATAACTTTGAAACGACCGGGATTTCCAAATAAAAGTACCGTTATCTGGAGAATCCATCACGCTTTTATAGACGCAGCATCGTGTGCTCTCGTACTTTCCAAGGTACATGGACTTCTATCAGGGAAGCCAGTCCAACCTGGTCCCCCATTCACCGCTGTTTTATCACAGCTAGACTCGCTTCAATCTGGGTCAAGGGAGGCCGCCGTTGCGTTTTGGAAACGGTACAACGAAAGTCCCACGCCAGCTACGCGGCTTGTACTCCCTACCCCGTCAGTGGGCGAAGCGAGGCTTTCGGGAATCAATGATCGAATTTTGATCAGAACCGATATAGCTGCGTTGAAGAAGTTGGGTATGGAGGTAGGAGTGACAGCTGCATCAATCTACTACGCGGCCTTGGGTCTTGCACTGTCCAGATATACCGATTCAAATTCGGTGTGTCTTGGTGCCGTCTTTTCTGGCCGCAGTCTCCCAATCTCGGGAGTGGAGGCCACCGTAGGACCACTGATAAATACTTTGCCCTTCCTCATTCATATCGACCCCTCGTCCGACATTCGCGAATATCTGCGCCAGGTGTTCGCGTCACTTTTGGAACTCGGCTCATTCCAATGGAGCATACCAGTTCATGGATTTACACGCGACTTCACTGTCGCCCTCAGTGTCAACCTTGACAAGCCAGCAGCGCGATTGGGGGAATTTAGCCCGCTTGGTCCCCCATACAACACAGTTTACTCCGACATACCTCTGAGTATCGAGGTTGATTGGACTGGGCAAATTTACCTTAATTATCATTCAAATACCTTCTCGAAGAAGGATATCGAGCAGCTCGGTGACACCCTATCACATACACTCTCATCTATTTTAGACAGCGACCTTGTAATAAAGGTTGAGCGCTTGCTAGATGCTTTTCTTAGCGGTCAACAACAGATGGCACTGGCAAGGCTGGGAAATTGGAACGGCAGCTTAACAGGGCGCGGGTCCATATCGGACGATCTTGTTTCTATGTTTACTCGAACAGCGTCGAGGAACGCGGAGCAGCAAGCTGTCGAGCATTGTGCCATGTCCCTGACCTATGCAGACCTTGACAAGTTGTCGTCTCAAGCCGCAAGCGGACTCGCGGATCTGGTAAGGCCAGGAGATGTGGTCTGCGTCCATGCCGACGGTTCCATACAGTGGATTGTCGCCATCTTCGCTGTTCTCAAAGCAAGAGCTGTGTACTGTCCGTTTGATTCTGGGTTGTCCCAGAGTGCCCGAGACACTAATTTTCGAATTGTCAATGCCAATATCTATCTGGTTGGCAACATTGCGGGCAAATCGACGAAACCAGCTTCTTGTACAAGGTGCTTGTCTATTGAAGAGCTCTTAACCGATGAACATGTGCCTAAGACGAATGGGATCGGGCAACAAGCCTGTGTTCCAACCTCGAATGCATACATCTGTTTCACTTCCGGCACTACAGGAAAACCAAAAGCAGTGGCATGTCGTCATGAATCGCTCATTGCTTTCCAATCAGACATCGACGTGAGGCTTGGCGCGCGCCCAGGGAGAAGGATACCCCAACTGATGTCACCAGCGTTCGATGGAAGCATTCACGAAATATTCTCCGCTTTGACATACGGGGCGACGCTAGTTCTTAAGGATGTATCTCGCCCGTTCGACCACCTGAAACGATGTGAGACAGTTCTTATGACACCCTCAGTAGCACAGGCGCTAGACCCTGACCATTTCCCGAATCTTGAGAGCGTATATCTTGTTGGCGAAGCTGTGCCACAGAAAGTCTGCGATGTTTGGGGAAGGCAAAAACGCCTTTTCAACATGTATGGCCCAACCGAGGGAACATGTGGTGCGACGATAAAGTCTTTAAAAGTCAATGAGCCTGTGACTCTTGGTAAGCCTGTCCCCTCGACAAGAATCTACATCCTGAGCAGCCAACAACGCGCTGTTCCACCTGGAGTAGTTGGCGAAATCTACATCGCTGGTATCCAAGTCGCAACAGGCTACATTGGCCAAACCGATGCTACTGATAGTCGATTCATCCGCGACTGTATCAATAAACAATATGCCAATGAGTTTATGTACAAGACTGGTGATCACGGATTCTGGAACGAGCAAGGAGATCTAATGTTCCTAGGACGCGGTGATCGGCAGATCAAACTCAGAGGATTCCGTATCGACCTAGATGACCTGGAAGCTCGCATGACTCAGGCCGACGCCAATTGCACAGCAGCAGCCGTTGCTGTCATAGACGAATGTCTCGTCGCGTTGGTTCAACCGCTATCCCTCGACTTGAATCAATTCAAACTGAGACTCTGCGAGCACTTGCCGACTTATATGTTACCCCGTCACATTGTATCGACTGGCAAGTTCCCAATGACACGTATTGGTAAACTCGATTATGCGGCCGTGGCCACAATCGCCTCAACAGAGGTAGGTGCCAAGCCATCATTAACTGGCGTCGGGATCCCAGTAGAGGCTACGATAAGGGAGATGCTTGGAATCCAACTCGACGAAAGATTAAGCCCAGACTCGACCTTCTCCGAACTGGGTGTTGATTCTACACTGGCATTGCTCCTCTCCCATCGCTTGTCTCGGTCATTCAAGATCCGCATACCCGTGCGGATGGTTCTCGGCACTGCAACAATAGGGGCACTGATAGAGGAAGTCGCGTCGTCGAGTGATATATCTACCACTGCGACTGGAGATGTGCTTGGGAATTGTCGACTTTCCCCTATCGAACAAGAATGGTGGTATAAATGCTCCAAACACAAGAAAACCTCTTGTTTCAACGTCACCTACGCGTGCGAGCTCCCTCCCAGTATTGGTACAACAAGGCTTATATCTGCGTGGAATATTGTCTTGTCGAGGCATGATATCCTTCGCAGTAGATACACCAATTATGGTCCTCGTGGTCTCCATAGGACCTTTTCGCCGGGCGCACCAACAGCCAAACTAGTTCAGTCTATTGATATTCAACAGGAGGTCAACGTTCCTTTCGACCTCTCATCCGATAGCCTAGTGAGAGTTCTGGTGTCTCCGACGACAATGCTAGTTGTTATCAGTCACATAATTTGTGACTTGAAAACCCTTCAAATACTATTGAAAGAAGCCGCCGACGTCTACGACGGTGGTGCCCTGCAGCAGGTCGAGAAAACATACAGCCAAACCGTCTGGTCTGAGCCAGCTTCTCCAAGTCGTCTGTCATTGTGGACGGAGTATTTGACTGCAATGCCCCTCCACTCGTCGACATCGATTGGAAGATTTGAGACACGGAGGAAGACGTGGTCTGGGTCATCATACACTTATCAGATCCCGGCCAGCACATACTTGGCTACTAGACGCTTCGCTTTGAAAAAAAAGGTGACGATGCATCAACTTGCCACGACTGCTATGACTCTGGCTCTGAAACACGATTCCGCCGAAGATTGGGATATCACTATTGGGGCACCCTACCTCAACCGACATTCGGAAGTAGACATGACAGTGGTTGGATTATTTCTGGAACCGCTACCGATCCGTATCCGTTACATGCGTGTGACTGAACAAAGCTTGGAAGAGGTCGAGTCCCGACACAATGCAAATTTCGATAACCAGCCTATCCCCGTCAAGCCCGAACCCCCTTCTTTGCTTGAAGTAGTCCAAAATGCTAGCCGCGACGCCATCTCTTGCGCTATCCCCTGGAATCAACTTCTTACCCACATGAATATCCTGCATCCGGACTTTCCTAATCACCCTCTATTCGATGTCGTCGTGACATTTCATGAGGCCGGAGAGAACGAGACCAGATTCCCGGTACCTGGAACTCGGTATTTGCCTACGTGGTCCAAGGGAGCTAAATTCAAGCTGATGGCGGAGTTTACTGCCAGGGAAGACAGTGGATTGTCTCTCAGGCTGGAGTATAGTGATGAGTGCATTACAGAGACGGAGATAAAGACATTGGCCCGTATGCTTGACAAGGCGCTCGAAGATTTGGCGGCGGGTACGGACCACGATATCATGATAGAAAGCCTCCAGAAGTTGCGCAGGTGCCAGTAGCTGTATTTTATAAAATAATACATATTTGGTTTACCCTTTAGGAACGATAAAGCTTTTCCTCTCATACAGCACTAGTGGTGAAGATAATCAACCATGCCCCCATACATAGCAAGACCAGAGATGTTGCTGCCAGACCAGCTGCTGCGAAAAACACGACACCGCTTGCGGCAAAATACCCCTGCAAGCTGCCTAAAAGAAGAGGTCCGATCACACTGCCAAGCGTCTCCATCATCCCTAGAGCTGCGAGTGCTACAGGCCTGTCCAACACCTTGAACAGGCTCATAAAATAAGCCTTGATGAAGGAAGGCGTAGGTAGACCAATGGCTAAGAACACGGTGATGATATAAATATGCGCGACTTGGTCCGCAAATCCAAGAAACATGAGCGACACACATTGAACGGCCAATGACATTGTCGCCAGAGTCAAATCTCGCTCCTTCGCTTGCGGCCGGGACCGGCCATCCTGTGTCGACTGCCTCGCTCGCAGGCGCGAGATGACTCGGGACACCAGGTACAGACTTGCGAACACATAGGTCGCGGCGATCGAATGCACAATGGTGATGATCAGTCCGTTTTCCTTGGCGGAAAACCCGAATTTGATCGACGTGTGGACCAGCAAGGCGTCGAATATGTATGATTGAACGACGTTGTAGGAGCAGAGACTGAAGCCTATAAAGAGATAAGTAGGCCGGCGCCTGAACGGCAAAAGCGGCGATATGCCGGTTTTCAGTGCTTTCTTGAGAGCATAGATAGCCCTTTGGGTAGTACTCCTGTCTTCGGGGTTCATCCTCTCGGAGACAAGTCCCCGGTTCTCCGGTCCTTGAATTTGACGTTTTTCTGACACTCCTTTCGGCAAACAGATTTGCAGGTAACTAACAGCTATGACGAAAAAGCCAAGCGCCATGAAGAAGCTCATCGTGAAGTCCTTCAGCAGCCCCGCTATGAAGGGGCTTACCGAGATGCCGACCATGTAGAGCGCAAGAGAGTAGCTAATGAGCGACGAAGCTGTCTTTTTGTCAGAGGACTGCGCGTATAGCGCATTCAGCGAGAAATGGAGCAAATTGTCAGAGGCCAGCCCCTCGAAGATGCGGGCTGATAGCGCAACAAAGATGTTCTTGATATATACTATTGTCAGGTCGTAAGATTAGAATGGCACTCTATTAATATCAGAAAGCATCGGCCAGGGGGCAGCTCTGTTGACTTAGACGTACCACCAATCACCAACACGACGGCACTCATTGATCGGCAGATCATCCAGAGTAGCAAGCCGCGTTTCCTGTTTCGTGTTGACAGCTTTTGGAGATATCCAAGCGCGAATGTGCCGAGTATGTTGGCAGAAGATGTCGCAGCTGCAACGGCCTTGGCATAGTTGCTGGTCTCTGTCCCCTCACAGCGCCGTGGGTCCTTGCAAAGAAGAGTGGCGAAGGCAAAGTATGCTGTTGCCGCCGTCGAGGCCATGGCCAATGCGGCTAATAATGCGACTGGGAGAACGTACTGCGGAGCGAAGTCTTGTTTTATTTGGTTGACATCGTCCTGATGTGTGCCGTTTTCTCGTTGTGACTCCTCTTGCAGCAGCGCTGTAGACTCCCCGCCATGTGCGACCGGCTCGTGATCCATGTCGGCGAAATGTGGGAAACAAAACATACAGAACCTTAGTAGTGTAATGTCATTCATATCTCACATTTGAGCGGTAATTTTCAGTTCATTCAACATACATTTTAACAGTAATATTACTGATGTTTCGTCTCGGGTCTTCCGTGGTCGGCGGCCGAACAGGAAGAATACCGAACCAAACATGTCCCGCCAATACCACTCTTACTATACACACCACTACCGCCGTAGATGGGGTAGAAAGCAAACATGAGATTCCAGTTCCGAATCAGAATAAATACGCTGTGCGATTGCATTATACCAGTCACGAAATTGACTGCTCTCTAAAATAGCAACAACTTTTCTACTCTTCTCAGCATTCACGTGCGCAACGATGGAATCTACTCTCCAGCAACTGATTGAGTCGCTCAAAGCAGCATCGCGGGATCTTAGTGGCAACCAACATGAGCAATTACAAACCAAGCTGCACAACACAGACAAGCTTCCTGATCGGAACGTTTTCTTGCTAGCGTCTGAAGCCTTGAACCTTCTTTCTGAAGTACGGCTACTACTAGAGCCCGGGCCTTTGATATTGGCTGATCACTTCATGGGTACGACTTCCTTTATAAACTATATCGTTATATAGCCACGGCCAAGCTGCTAACCGAAAGTTTATCAAGGGTACATGAGCACAAAGGCATTGTGTGCTGTTGTGGATTTGAACATCCCTGATATTCTGAGATCAACATCACAAGGGGTATCTATACCAGAACTGGCAAAGCTGTGTCATGCGCGACCCGACCGTCTCCGCCAAATCATGCAAACCCTACACAACAATGGGATTTTTGCATATCATGCGGACACAGCCCAGTATAGCAATAACCACGTGTCGACGCTGCTGTTGTCTGATCACTGGACTCAATGGCGAAATTGGGTAGAGCTCTACGGCAACGAGTTCTACGAGATGGCCTGTGGCATCCCCGCGGCCTGTCGGGAAGACGCTACGCGAAACCCGGCACAGGTCGCCTTCGACACCGATGATACAATGTTCAAGTATTTCAACGACCAAGGCTGGATTGCCAGGTTCCAAGCTACTCTCGGCGGAGGCGCTATAGCCCAGGCCCCGGGAATCGTGGAGGACTATCCTTGGGACGACGTGGCCGAATGTCGAGTCGTAGATATCGGGGGAGGGGGTGGCGGACTGATAACGTCGCTTCTCCGCAGGTACAGCACTATGAAAGGAGCTATCTTTGACGTGCCGTGGGTAATCGAACAAGCGAGGAAGAACATTCACGAATCCACGGGCCCTTATGCTGACGTCGCTGATCGGATTCCCTTGGTAGACCTCGTTGCCGGCGATTTCTTCCGCGAGGTGACACCCTCAGAGGTGTATACCATCAAATGGTGCCTTCACGACTGGGACGACAAAGAGTCAGCCATCATCCTGAGAAATGTTCGAAAAGCGATTATACGAAGCCCTAAATGTCGCCTGGTTATCCTTGAGAGTGTCCTAGCGGATGGGCACATGGGGCGAATGTCGAGGTATGGCGATATGAATATGATGGTTGCTGTCGGGGGAAAGGAAAGGACCGAGATGGAATGGGGACAGTTAGCCATGGATACCGGATGGCAATTGAGAGAGATATTTCCACTGAGGAACGCCTGGCCATGTGCGATTGAGTTCGTGCCTGTCTGGGGCGACACCGCGACATAATGAACATTCGCTGTCTCAGGAGGATGTCACTACGCACCCGCGATCTAGATGAGCAAGCTATCGAGTCCAACAAATTTATATTCCTAACAATGGTAATATGACGCGGTGCACCTTATCAGCCTTTAACTACGGTCATACTTCTACTTAGAAAATACACAATTACGTCCCATTCAGTCGCGCAATTTCGTCCGCCTTTCCCAGCATTTAATCTCAGTGTTAGGATGAAGGATCCAGGTCGACGGATTCTTCTCCCAGCATGTGTCATCATCCAATTCCAAATCGTAGTTCTCAAGCAATTGAGCGATTATGCATCGAATAATGAGATCAACGACATGCTTCCCCTGACACTGGCGAGGGCCGAAGCCAAAGCGCCAGAAATGGTATCGCATCTCCGATGGTTTCTTTTCTAGGAATCGGGATGGCCGGTATTGATCGCTGTCGAAGCCCCAGTATGGATTTTCAACATTTAACGCGTGAGTATCAACAATGAAGTGTGTGCCGGCCGGCATAGTATAGCCTCCTACGACACGGTCTGTCGGCGCGGATTGCGGGACTGAAAATGCGGCGAGGGGCTTGAGGCGACTAGACTCTAAGGCTGAGGCAGCCAAGAGCGTGCTTGATCTTTGTATGTAGTTATTCATCTCTTCGTTTGAAGCTTCTTTGAATAGCCCGGTCATCTCGTGCCGAATATCGCCCTGAACGGTGGGATTCGCTGCAAGGAAGAGCAGAATCCAAGACAGCCCTCCCATCGTGACATCGAGGTTGGCGAAGAGCATCTCGTCAATCGTCTGTAATAACTCTTCATGAGTGATGTCGCCGCTTTCTACTGTGTCGTACCAATCCAATATTGGCACTCTTCGTGTTGTTGCGAGTTTTGCCGCATGAGCTTGGGCATCATTGTTGAACTTGGCCCAGCGCCTTTTGAACTCAACCAAATTCTTTGAGACTGTTGGAAGCAGATGCCGCCCCCACGAGTAACGAACGATTCCCCCTTGCATCATCCGTTGCCAAAGCGACTCCCTCAATTCTATCAACCCTTCTAAGTCATGTTGGAGATTTTGACTCAGTGGGCCGTAAATGATGCATGCCATGATATGGAATGGAAGGAACCTGAGATCAGCAACCGGATTGATCCGATTTCTCTTTAAGCACCCTTCGGCAAGAGTCTCGAAATGGTTTTTGACGGCTGTTGCTATCAGGTCCATATACGTCGAGGCCTGGGTCTGCGTGAAGGCTGCGTTCGTCGCCGACCGTAGGTTTTTATATCGAGGTCCACTGATCAACCCGACACACTGCCCAAGAAGCTGCCCCATTAGCCACCCCGCGTGGTTGTTGATAGCTTTGACGTGTTTGTCCGAGTCCTTGAAAACAGTTTGTATATCAATAGGATCTCGCAATACCCTGCGAGTCTGTCAGTTTCAGCATGTTCAATATTGTTGGACAATCCGTACACTTCACCCGTGAGCCCATTCCATATTCGATAAACCCTGCCGTATTTATTTCCCCATTGCGCACTATTACTTTCCCCCTCTAAAAACTTGGCAACGTCGCCCTGTCCATTTGGCCATTGATAACAGCAAGTTGGAAGCTTGCGATTGCTTGAGAAAGAGGAAATCGGATATTTCCACAACAGATAGTACTTGAGATGAAACGAGATACTCTTAGTCATAGATCTTCTACGGCCTGGTTGGCTGTAACTCACATTAATGGTCTTAGATACCAAGACCTGAATAACGCCCCCAAACGTTTTCCTGAACATTGGAAGCACGCAAAATGTGACAGCGAGAGCGGCTGGTAAAACTACGAGCGATAACTCGGCCATTGTATCGGTTTTGGCGTCAACGAGCATCTGAGAACTCAAGGCTATATCAGATCTCATTGAAATTTATGAATAATTTAAGATCAAGAGACTAATGCTTGAATAGGAGTGAGTGACTGTCACTAACTCAATCCGTCGGCTACCGAACTACCAGCCCACACTCAATCATATCCCATTTTACTTCACCAAAGGCTCAAACACTGCGTGAAGGGAAACACGATGAAGACCAGATAATTAATCAGTCAAGTGTCAAACTCGTGCCCATACATCGGCCCCTTCTTCAGGATTCTCTGCACTGCCCGGCGCGCCAACATGCGATCACTCCAATTTTTAATGTGAGGCCAGTCCTCGATTTTTACATTAAAGAAACCGAACATCCAAGGTATCGCGAACGGTAAGTACGATATGTCGGCGATTGTAGGCTGGTCTTGTAAAGCAACGTAGTCTTGGCCTGCGACGGACAGTCTGCTCCCCAGGATGTCCCACTGCTTCAGCACATTCTCGTGGAGTCTTTTCGGGTGAAAAGGAATGTATCAGTACGAGAACATGAGATCGATCTCGGAGATCTTTTGCGCTATAGGACGATTCAAGACTTACTTTTTGGTCGTTTTAGGCAGTAGTTCGGGATTCTTTCTATTAGGGTAGCCTTTGAGGAAGTATAGCCAGTACTCGGCCGTGGCTCTGGAGCCATATTATCAGCAGATATGCTTATTTGACCCGATGTTCTGCTTCGCGAATATCAAAGGCACCTACCCGAGACCAGCTGTCTGGTAAGCAGTCCAGGACAGAATCGCAGCCTTCTCCCATGCATTCCTGCCGTTCCATGCACCGGTTGGATCAGCCCGATCAGCGAGATACTGAAGGCAAGCCGTGCTCTCAAACACTATAATCTCCTTCTTGGAGTCTGGGTCTTCATCTCTCAAGGCAGGGGCGTATCTCTCGGGATGCACCCGATAGTACCATTCGTCTTTGGTATCAATGATGGAGACTATGTAAGGGCATTCGAGCTCCTCCGCCAGAATGAGCGGCTTGATGTAGTTGATATAGTTTGTTTGATCCGCTATAATTGATGTCAGTTCTCGAAGCATGTAAACTAATGAATGTTTCTTCTTGTTTTTTTCACCATGGGCATTACCTTTGATTATGTAGATGATGATGCGGCCATCATAGACAGGATCTCCCTGTACCACTTCAGCGCCCATGTCGGCCAGCATCGATGTTCTCTATTTAGCTTCGTAACTAATCCCTTCTTTTTCCCCTTTGTCCACCTCAAAATCACGTTCTCGATCTCATTTAAACCGAGGAAGTGTCTCTAAGGTGTTTTGGCCGATGCATTGAAGTCTTTAGGCATTATATTGGTAGTGATCCCCTGCCGCATCCTCGCAGAGCCATCCCCAATAGGACATAGCACATGTAAGCCTAATCTCGGATGCCGAACAGCGACCCTCAGAGTACACCGACCTATGCAGCTCAGCACTTTAGACATTGAGTCCGTATTCTCTTCTGGATAAGTGTCACTTCGAGGATCAATTAGCATCGTTCGCTTCCAAACGGGAGAAGAAAGTAGACTGATTAGAGTAATACATCCAGGATGGTCATCGGTGACATAATTGTGTTGAAGGTCTCGGCTACCGGCCCGCCGATACTACAACCATCTGAGACCTCAACAGATGGAAGGGGATGTTATCAACGGGCCGCCATTTCTGCCGTCTGTGATCGATTCTCTCGGTGTCTCAGTCATTCGCTCCTCAATAGGCAGGTTGTTCTTTCAGTAAAATGGTGTCCCTTGATGCATCCGGACTCTCTTCTCGCGGCTGCGGCGAATGTGGCTGCAATTTGGCCACGTATAAGCAAAGCCGTCGAGGCGCGGGAGCAGCAGAGCGCCGAAACTTCTCCGATAGATCTGTCGACATCGGAGAATTGGCTCATTCGGGGAGAGCTGATCAATCTATACAAGAATGCAGTGCAGGACAACCTATCTAGCCAGGTGATGATTTACTCGTTAGACAATGACGTATCTGCCGTGCCCGTTTGCTAATTGCCTGTGTAGCACTTATCCTATCCCGATGGATTCAATGGAGACTCCGGGCTCACTCGCGCCTTGGCTGAATTCTTCAATTCCTGGTTCTCGCCTGTGATCCCCGTCGAAGTTCCGCACCTCGCAGTTGCGCCTGGGGCGGCATTTGCTTTAGATACACTGCTGTATAACATATGTGATCCTAGCGATGGCATCCTCATTTCTACGCCCTCATGGAGTGAGTTGCCCCCGTCCCATGATTGACGTGCTCTGGTCTGCATCATAATAACACATCGCGGAATTCGCAGATGGTTTTGACTGGTTGATCGATGTTCGATCGAGTGTGAAGCCAATCTTCAACAGGCTGCAGAGTCTGGATGACGTCTTTTCTCTTAGAATACTTGACTCACTGCAGGAGGCCTTTGATCAGTCCCAAACTCCCATTAAAGCCTTGTTGTTGACAAACCCTCATAACCCACTAGGTCAGGCCTATCCGAAAGACGTGATCATCGCCGTACTCAATTTCTGTAATGATAAGCAAATTCATTTCATATCGGATGAAATCTACGCAATGACTAGGTTTGAAAATCCAGACCTGCCCCGCCCAGTCTCCTTCACCTCAGCTTTACAACTCGACGTACAGCAATTGGGGTGTGACCTGTCACGCGTACACACCATCTGGAGCACCAGTAAAGACCTAGGCTCCAGTGGTCTTCGAGTGGTAATTTCAGCACATCACCGCACCATCTTTAGTGTGCGATGAAGGCTGACTCCATACAGGGATGCTGCATAACGCAGGGCAATAAACCGCTAGCCACTGGACTAGCACTGGCGTCTAACACGCAGACATCCTCCTTGGCCGCCATTGCAACAGCCAGTCTGTTGTCATCTCCTGTTCTCCATGACCTCCTCAGTTCAAACGCTCAGCGTCTTTCAGAAGCATACACCCGTATGACGGCTGTTTTGAAGAAACATAACATTCAATACATACCGGCAAATCAGACTCCGTTCCTTTTCGCCAAGGTAGCGCCTCGCGCTACAACTTGGGAGCAGGAAGAAGCTTTTGGGGAAGCGTACAAGCAAGCCGGTGTCGCGATTTCTCTCGGTCGGGCCTATCACGTACCGGAAGGAGAGAAAGGGTGGGCGCGTTTGAACTTCGCCGTTGAACCTCAGAGTTTGGTTGAAGCGTTGAATCGCCTGGATCAAGTACTAGGTAGACGCAGTACTGAGATGGAAGAGTCCCAAGAATGAGATTGAGCCTCAACCCAGATACATCGAAAACTCTCTCGAATATCACATGTATAAGAAGAGCCCAACAGTTTCATCAGAGATAACCACCTAGCATTCCAGAACGTTCGAAACATGCTTGATTGTTAAGATGCTATAATATGGCTATTGGGTCGTATTTGACTACAAACAGCCAGTTGCGAGTATGTTAGTCCTATAGACACTTCGATCTAGTTTATCCTCCTTGCCCGGTGTCGATTCTGGGTGCCAGAATCGCGATGACTCTTCGTCCTTCTACTACGTGGAATCTCCCATTCACGTTCGACGCGACACTGCGTAGTTCCGTAGTTGGGGAACCCATTCCTGTAGCAGCGCACCAGACAAGGTAACGGGGAACAACGGTTGCTCACCAAGACGCATGCGGAGGTATACGCCCCCGGCCCACCCGATCGAGTACCAGAGAGTGCCCACCACCCACGTATAGCCAAGCAATCGCACCGCGTAGCCATTCTCCCCAGTTGGCCCCCCGAGCCAGTGGCGCCATATATGTTTTACGCCGTCCTCGAATGTGATCGCGGCTGCCTGCCAGACGAAGAAACAGAGTAATCCGACTGTTCTCTCTTCTATGGTGATGTTACTCGGGCTCGGGAGAATCAGCATAGATGCGGCATGCCCGATTCCCGAGATCACAAACGACAGCCATAGCTGTGTATACCGAGATTGCCAAGTCCCCGGCTTCATGCCACAGGCATCGCGAAAGGCACTAGTCCACGCATGAAATAGGCGGCGTAGAGTCTGATGCCAATATTTGCCCCAGAAAACTCGGAGTGTGGTAGTTTCGGAAAGGCGTCCGAAGCTCCCTGGCCAATCTGCAGGCCTGCTCATACCAGTGATGACCGCGATTATCGAACTGACACTATACTGAACCTGGATGATGTAGTATGGTTGCACCGCGAACGTCAAAGCGCGGACGAAGCTCCAAACCACGCTCCTTTCATCCCGTATCGTGAGGAGTTTGGAGTCAACATCTCCCCGCAGTAGAGTGACTTCATTTGTGTAGAACACTTGTAAGGCGGTCTGACCGGCCAAATCGGCCATTAGGAGGTAGTAGACGGCGGCGATGGTGCGGTGAAGAAGAAAACGCGCTCGAGATTGAATCAGCGCATCTGGCATTTTGGGCACGTTCTTGACCTCGTAATTCCAGCGCACTCCGCGCATGTTGAACATGAGTACCAATGCCCACCTAATTTTCCGCACTCCGAAAGACGCATACGCCGTCGCCTCTCGGGCGGGCATGTCAGATCGCCAGAATGACATCTCCGTAGTCGCTGTCGACGGTATCAACACCAGCTTCTCGAGCGTGGTCAAGTATATAGACCACGTAAGCGAAAAGGGCTGAGCAACGTCAAAGTCAGAGGAAAAGTTCGGATGTAGCCAGCATTGTGTCATGAGGGCTATCGTTCCGATGATTGCGACAGCCCGGCGGTATCGAAACGGGGGACCCGCGAGAAGGCAGAATTGGAGAGCTATCAGCGAATAGTGTGGCCATGGAGAACCGTGGGGCTCGCGGAGGTCATGGTTGGCGACAGTAGACGAAGCCATATCACCGTCGGCGACTAGAGCAAGAAGCGATCCACCGGTGAAATAGTTATTCGATGCACAATGGCAATCATGTAGTACATACGGTCTATAAATATACGATCTACAAAGATGCTTGCGGGCCGTGTAGTGCTTTTATCATCGTTAACTGTCAGCAGTACAAATTTTTTCGCATTTGGTACCCAAGATACGGTTGCCGAGACGGGAACCGAAAACACAACGAACGCATCTCAAAAGCTGTGGGAACAATAAAAGAGGTTAGCACTCTAGTGCCCCTTTGGCTGATCATTGAAATCTTCGAACGTGGTAGTATGGAATATGTATTGGTGTAAAAAAACAATTACGTAGGTTTCCAGCCCAGTTGCCTACCTGTAGGTGGTCGATGACCTCCCGGAACGACGATCAATCACTACAGCATCGTACTCCGTATATGGTAACATACCTAATTTGTATGGATCCGCGAGTGGTAGGAGGCGAGCAAGGTCTGCCTACCTCCTAGGTTACAGTGCTTATATAATCCATATTACTCCTTAAATTCTGGCCCCTGAATTGAGCTATACATCTGCCTCACTATTGCCAACTGTGGCTCAGACTTCTGTGTCTGACATCTTGAAGGCCAGAACCCAGATGCAAAAAACCTATGAACTAGACGGAGCTCCCGTAATCAGCTTAAAGGCGGTTCTTGCTGTTTCCACATCTGACAAAGCTTGATGCTAGTTATTCATCACTTGTCAACTACACAATGTACTTGGAATCAATTCAGAAGGTTACAAGAGCCTATTGCTAGAAAGATGTTGTTTTAGTGGTATACCGTATACTCACTGTATCTTCAGATGACGCCGAGTGGTGGCAGCCTAATCATTGCAGATATGGTGCGAGGTCGACTGCAGAGATAGCTTCGCTCAAATTTAAAGCCTGCCAATTTGTAGCATTCAAGGGAACAACAACCTTGCACTTCTTAACAGAAACCTCCCCCCAAAACCATAAGTTTTACACATAGAAAATTCTCATGCGCTCAATGCTAGGCAGCTTAAATAGCTTTTCTTTCGGAATCATAATTAATTTACCATTACTGCTAAATTTACATAATTCGCAATAGGAGCAGGTACACTAGCATATCTTGTCCTATAGAATCAGTGACAATATTGAGTAAACTCTGTTGAAAATTTTCGTGGGTTGATTTCTATTGGAATCCAGTATGTAACTAGGTCATAAGATTGAATTCAACCCCCAAAGTAAAGTAGAATAAGCAGGATGGAAAGGTAGATGGGCCTAGAATTAGATTCATAGTCACAACTTTTGAATCCCCAGCAATACAATTTTGATAGCAATCGAGCTATGAAGAAAACGAGCCCTAATAGGTGTTAATATATTATAGCTGACATCATGAAGATTGTTGGCGAAATGGGAGAGGTTTCTGAGAATCTCAATGGGTTCACGGGCATCGTTTGCTACATAAGAGATGCCACCAGTTAGTTTATTTGTCAGATGATGTGGATAGATTTTAGCTTACCGTGCAAATGAGAATCTCCGGTTCTTTCGAGGCGTGCCAGTCTAAGCAAGAAGCTTCTGTTGCATGGTTCAAAGGGGTCGACAGAACACCCAAAGTGGATACGTACTTGTAGTAGGAAATTTAGGTCTCTCGGTGTGAGTAGTGAGTTGTTCAGTTCGTCATCATTAGGGGTCTGAGTCCACGCCGACTGGAATCTAGCCCAAGCCCTATCTATAATATTCACTCCATTGAGCATTGGGTCATTTAATGGAGTGAACAGACGGTCAAGATCAGAAATTATCCGCGCAAATTCCGACATGCATATTCCCTGAGGCATTCTGTCGCTTAGGTTTGAAATGTAATCCAACACCCAAGGAGATAAGACATCCAGAGGACGACTTCGGTAGCAAACGGAGAGAATGGCCAACTTCACGAACTTGGAGGATTGAAACCCTGACAGGCGTGCTGTAATTTGGTAGGCCTTTCTGAAATATATGGTGCTTACAATTCGTTCTTCGTTTGCACGAAATATGGCCTTGCAGTGATGATATGCCCGAGCGAGAGACATCACTGATTTCATGTCCGTCATCTCGCAGAAAATGCCTAGTTGGATCTCGTACGGCAGGGGAGTGATCCTATTCGCATCTTCTGTAGCGGAATCCATCTTGCTTTGGATTTCAGACTGAGGGGGCGGGTGAGAGAACAGTGCATTAGCAGCATTGGATTGGTGAAGAATTTGGGTAACGAATGAGATAGGTATCGTGGTATGATTTGCTCTCTGAACTTTTCGCGTCAGGTAGTGACTCGGAAAGTTAAGAATGGGGTAATCGGGTAGTTCTTGTGTATAACCTTTAGAACTGCGAGTGGCTGGAATCATCAATGTCCCGACTTCCAGTGTTAAGCGAACTGTGCATCACTCCACCTAAGGAAAAAACTGAGCATATGGTGCGTTGACTGCAGGATCTAGATGAAAATCAGTAAATTTCTTGTTACATTACAAAGGTGACTCAACGAATCGAGCCGGTCGTGAGGTTTCATACTATTCTATGCAGAAGTCGCCCCCGATCATGAGCAGGACCTATCTGAATCAGCCTGAATTTAGTGTAGGCCTGAGTCGAGGAGGGTGTTGCTGTAGGCATCAAGTCTTGTGCCGACCAGAGGACAGATCGAAGAAGGCTAGGCCTAGATCTAGAAGGGACTTGATTTAAGACGAGGCAGGTAAGTGCCGCTACTTCCCGATCACGGTAACCCAAGATTGAGTAGATACTACCTACCTACATGTAGGTAGGTAAGTAGTAGGGACCTTGAATGTTGTTAACTTGGGTTAGGTAAATGCATGTATGTATGTAGTTACCTAATATGCAGACGGAAGTCTCGCAACTGATGTTTCTCGGGGGTTGTGTCTGCTCTTGCCGTGAAAGATCTCAAACGCACGTGTGGGTGGAAGCGGACTCAGGTTCAATCCCTCTGGCAACCACAGGCATATAAGCGCTAGAAGATGCATGAGAACAGAATGTCGAACATAAAAACGTATTTAGTACCGAGGATCCTGTTTCACAAGGCACCTAGGCAGATGTAGAGGGTACCTGGTGGTATGCTAGTGATCTATATGACTACTGCGTAATACCTAGGTAGTCCATGTATAACTTCTCAGTTCCAACCTCAACAGACGTGGCTGATGCCATCTCGAAAGCGTAGGGGGATCATTGAAGACCCGCGTCTTCAGTATCTGTCGCTATCTTCGCATATCGTTGTGTAAAAAATGAACAACAATACTCAAGCACTCACAGGCCCACAGACCTGCTGAACGAAGTGCTTCAGGTTGTCTTGATTATATCTGCATCTTTTGCTTTAACAGTACCATAGACTGTCTCGTAAGAGATATCACGATGTATTTGATTGTCTTCCGGCTACGACGAATTAGCCACCTAACTCAGCCAATCCCACTCCGTGCCGAACCAGGGTCTGTGCTTCATCATCCACTTATGCCATTTTACGTTGAATCTGACATTAAATTCTGCTAATACTCCCCACGAGCCTGAGAACCAAGTCAGGGCCGTCGTGATCCTCTCCCAAAACATCAAACATCTCAAACTGATGAGGGGCATCCCAACGATACTTTAACCCCCTTTACCGCAGCCTAACTTTCCAGTCTCTTCGGCAGCTCGTTCGGAGTCGAATTACCAAAAGATTTTGGCAAGTAGCCCAAAGATGGACACCGACTTCAGTACCAAGCGGTATCACATGGCCATCAACCACGAAAGGCTGCTCGGTTGGAGATACGAGCACTTCGGGTTCACGCCACAGGGGGCTAGGAGTGGGAGGCGTCATGCGCAGAGACTCACAAACGACAGCGCATAGATAGGTGCACGACGCAAGCTTGGGTCCAGGCTGAATCTCATCACCAGATGAGAGTGTGTTTCGTATTTCCGTGGCGAGGCGGGTATACGCGTCCTCATGGCACGAAAGATGAAATAAAGCCCTGCAGATGGCTGTCGCTACCGTGGAGCCCCCGGCTAAGACGAAGAACAATGCTTCTCCGCACAGCTCGCTATGGTGTAGTCACATGTCGCCGGTGACTACGGCGTAGAAGTCTGTTTTAATTCGGAGGCTGCGACGTGCGCTCCGTGATCATCTTAGCAACCGTTTGAGAAAACTGATTGGTGGGCGGGCGAACAGCGGTCAACTCCGATTTCGAAAGGTTAGAATGAAAGGCTGCGTATTTGCCTTGTTGGTCTACATTGCAGCTAACATGATGCGGGCAGGCAACCACATTCCTTACCTAATATCACCGTTCTTCCCCTCACTTTCTGACTTTGTTCAGAGCAGTGTGAGTCAACTCTGGAGAGGGGATAGCCTATTTAAAGAACGGTGAAATTGTGGCTATATTGCTTTTGTCTCGAAATAACAGTATCGACTAGACATATCTAAATCGACAACATAGCTCAAATCATGGGGAGCGTGACAGCTTCCAAACCTAGTCCAACATACAGCTCTTTCTGCATGCTCGAGCTGTATGATGGGGAAAACTACGTCGAGTACATCTTCAAGGCAAACGGAAAACTATTTGTCATCAGCGTCCATACGACAGACCTTGCGGGTCCAGGCAGCTTGCTTGAGGAATTTAATTCACTCCGCCGTGATCTAGACCGTTTTAACAAATTCGAGGACTGGTTTCTCGAGCCTGCCGAAGATTTCATACGAAGTGTAGCCCCAGCACTCAAGTCCCGTGCCCGCCAGTCTACGACTCTTCGCGATTACTACAGCTGTGAAACCTTTCATCTCAAGCTCAGGAACGAAGCCGGCCAGCTGCACGCCATTCAACAGCCGTACATCGAGCAAGGAAAAGAGAGTTTTATTCCCCGACTTAAGGTCATAGACAACGCGCAAGGTGTTGACTTCCATTGGTATGATAGGCACTATCGTTCGATTCCACGCTTCTCACTAGCTGGCGTGCCTCGGTTCTTGGCTTCTGAGATAGAGCGCGTAGATGACGACCTGCGTGATTGGGAACTAGACGATAGGCCACGCAAGGTTCGCCAGATAGGTACGGACAAGGTATTTTACTTCAAAGGTGCCTTTTACAACCGTCGGTGCTCGCGGGAAATCAAGATGCTTTCCCAAATTGAACAAAACACCAAGAAGTTAAGGGCAACAGACCCGGCCTATGCGACGGCTATGCGAACATCGAAATTGGTTGGCATAGTCATGTGGGATGACGAGGAGACTGTCATGGGTCTACTGCTGGAATATGTCGAGGGTCAAACACTCTGTCAGCTTCTATGGGAGGAGGAGCACAACAAACACAGAATTGACCCAGCATCCAAGACAAAGTGGGCAGCACAGATCGAATCGACTCTGCGATATCTGCATGGTATTGGTATCATCTGGACTGGTGCATGGACCAGCAATGTTATCATCACCTCTGGCAATGACGCTGTCCTTGTTGACTTCGGAGGCGATTCAGCGCCCATGTATATACCGCTCGAAATCCTCCACACTGTTGAAGGCGACTTCTTGGGGTTGAAGCGAATAAAGGAAGACCTGAATCTCGATCTATCCGATATGCCTCCATCTTCCAAACTATGAGGGAATTGTCATTGCTCGATGTGTTCGATTACTAGAAGACGCCCGCAATATTCACTCGTTGGTTCACTGATGGGGGGTGTTTATATACAAATTGAACCATTCTAGAGCTATTTCGATGCCATATTGCTAGCAACTTATGTATTTGAACAAAAGTAAGCGGGGTTGTGCTAAACGTAGCTCATGTAATGCCTCGAATTCAATCAAGTCCATTCATATGAGGAAATAAGAAATATTTATCAAGATGAAAATTTATTCGGGCGGTTTTGAGTTAAGATGTCAAGAACACCACGTGCTACGCGTATTGGTTGTGCTGATCTTCAACTTAGCTATTGGCCTGCATGAGATTGACTGGTGATGCCATTTTGGAGAAATAGAACGTCGTAGCGCGGGAGTGGGGAACCAGAGCACAACGAGAATAACGGGTCAATCAGCGTCCATGCCGGACACTATCCAACATTAGCTTCATTCCGTTTTCAAGCATCGAAAAAGCCGTTGTCGCGTCTTTCCAATTTCTACACTTCTGGTACCTCTGCACCAAGTAATTCACAAGTACAGCCAGGCTTGCCCCGCAGCTGCAAGTGTTTTATCGGGCATTCACCTTGGCGGGGTGTTAAAAGCTGACAAAAAAACCGCGATAGACAGCAGCTCATTCTGTGACAGCATTTGACCAAAGTGCTACGGATACACAATGGATGCCCAAGAAGAGCCCGAGAACAACCACCTGGTCACTTCAGAGGACCAGGACCATCCAGCCAACCTCATTCCTTCGCTGTGTGCCAAGTTCTGGAACCTGGGGTGGGTTACCGGAACAGGAGGCGGATGTTCCATTCGAGACGGGTAAGACAAGCAACTATTTTCTTACTTCACTCAGGATGCCATTCCTTCCCGTCATTGAAGTACAATAAGCTTCTTATCATAGCATCCGTCTGACGTCATGTCGTCTCATCGTCTATGAGCCGAGCCCTTTTGTCCATGAATGAAACCAGACTATCTATCTCACATTTCTCATGTTAGGGATTTGGTGTACATCGCGCCCTCGGGCGTGCAAAAGGAGTTGATGAAAGCAGAAGACCTCTACGTCCTCTCGCTCCAACACCAACAGCCCGACCTCAAGAACAGAACGTACCTGCGCTCACCACCCCACGGCAAGCCCTCGCAATGCACGCCGCTATTCCTCGCGGCCTTCACGCGGCGCGGGGCCGGTTGCTGCATCCACACGCACTCGCAATGGGCGGTGCTCGTGACGCTGCTTCTCGAGGCGCAAGGGCCAGGGCGCGACAAGGTCTTTGAGATCAACAATATCGAGCAGATCAAGGGCTTCGGCCGCGGCTTCCTGAAGTCGGGGAACCTGGGGTACCACGACACGCTGCGCATCCCCGTCATCGAGAACACGGCGCACGAGGAGGACCTCACCGAGTTCATGGAGGAGGCCATGGAGAAGCACCCGGACACGTATGCCGTGCTGGTCCGGAGACATGGTGTTTATGTGTGGGGGGATAGTGTGCACAAGGCGAAGACGATGTGCGAGAGGTAAGTGGACATACCTAATCCCGTCAAACTATGCTGTCGTTTCTGGGAGCAAACTAACGAGTGTTCTTTTTTTTTATAGCCTCGACTACCTATTTCAATTGGCGGTGCAAATGAAACATCTCGGTCTGCCCTGGTTAAGTGACGTTGCGGAGACGCTGCCAAGTCACAAAAAGTGAATAATTAAATAGAGGTAAGACTGGACAATCAGGCAGCGGACTTGGAATTGAAATATTAGCCTGAGATATTTCAAAACTTCAATGAAAAATCTTGAATATCGCCGATAAAAGATCGCATTTCATTTAGCTGCTTTTAAGCTGACATGCAATCTCGTACGATCCGACCACAGCCCCCAACCTCCCAAGATCACAATGCATTTTCTCATGTTGAGCTAGCGTCATCGTTTCTCTTGAAAAACCACCGCCCCCTTCCTTTTCGCGTCCTGAACCTACACCCACTCCCAAAAATACTCATACCTCACTCTCATTAAACCTTCAAGTATCCTGAACACCTTCGCCTAGTAATGCATGACAAGAATTTGCGCGATAAGCGTTTGATGGGTTAAGGAATAGTCTACAGGGCAAGAATGCCAGCAAGCAGACCGAAGAAAGTGATTCCAGTGCCGATAGGGCCGTAGACAGCAGCGCCGTTGTCAGAGTTGGTCATGGTGCTGGCGGGTGCGTCCGAGGCCTGGGAAGCGGTCTTCGGGACCTCGGTGACGAAAGTTGAGCCGCCGGATGTGATGGTTGTCTTGACTTCACCAGTGGCCTCGGAGGCGCTGTTGCCGCCGGCCTTGGTGGCTAGGTTGGGCGTGCCGGTGGAGGTGTAGTAGTACTGGCCAATGCAGCCCTGGACACAGTCGGCGTAGGCGTCGTTGTCGGCCTTGCTGCCGTTGCCCTGGGGGCACGCGGCAACGCAAGAGGTTGTGGCGTTTACGTTCTGGGTGTCAGGGCTGGGGACGGCAATGCAGTTGGCGCGGCACCTGGTGTCACTCTCATCGCCTAGAAGATATAGCGTTAGATCATGGACTGATGAGTGTTTTGACGTGGAGTTTTCTCGTAATATCATGGCTACTCTATCTATTGATAGTCTCTTGGGTTTTGTTTAGGCGTATTACTCACAGTCGTCAAGACAAGCCTGGATCTGAGCAGCGAGGGAGGATTGAGCAGGGTCGACGGAAGCAGTGCTTGAAGCCACGGCGGTGCCAGCAGAGGTCGAGGACTGGGCACTGGCGGCAACGGCGAAGAGGCCGGCGGCGATGAAGGCAGTGAAACGCATCTTGGATGATAGAATTAGACTATTATAAAATGGTAGTTATATAATATAGTATAATAAGAGCGAGTGTTGCTTTTGGTTATTTAACGAGTGTCGTGAAGAAGTTGGCCCTAGAAGAAGATCTTGGAGGGGTATTACGAAGGGAAACAGCTTGAAGAGAATCCTTGACGAGAGAGAAACCTAGAAACTGGAGGACCAAGACGATACAGGGAAAATTACGACTTTTAAGACACAGTGGGCAGACCCCCAGGGGGGGTCGAACCAGAGGAACAGCCCAAGAGGCAAAATACCTAAGTGACCAAGAAAGGCATCGGTATATAACATCTGAAATTATACTGTGGGATATGTGAGCATGTGAGGTGAGGTAGGTATCCTGGAATTCCGCGGCGCGACAGGAGTACCTCGCGTCCTTACTCTATGGCGTTAGCTGTCAATGTGCTTGAGCATTGCCTGATCTGCTTGGATCTTGCAGTAGGGGTAGACTTGCATCGCGGAATTAGTCCCACACAGGTTTAGCCCCATCTAACGATTCCAGCCTTGATTTTTTTTTTTTTTTTTTTTTTTTTTTTTTTTTTTTTTTTTCTCTCTTTTGATTTCCGTCCGGGGAAGCTGGACATAGAGTAATGATCGCCCGTCGCAGGGGAAATTGGCAGCTGATTCACTGGATTTCTTAGACTTAGGTAGTACACTAGGTACATGTACCTACTTTGCTGGCGGCTCGCTAGGTACATTGCTATGCAGCTCGTTGGCTGGACAAGGGTGGTTTTCAAACCAGATATCGTGTCTTTGCGTAATACGACCACGTCCCTTTGTCGTCAGTGACCAGCTCTAGCTGAGGGCATAACTTGATTATTTATGCCTCCTCTCTTTTTTTTCCCCACTGAAGATTCATACTAGGTACCATCATCGTTTTTTTTTATCAGCGTTTGCTAAGCCCTCAAGTCTAGCTGGGCACCTAACACCAGACTTGAAGGCTAGATAGCCCGCTGGTAGACTGTAAGTAGGTCCACGATCTTTAGTTGGCTAGGATGATGGGCCCACGCGCCATCAGACTTCGTAATTTTATTTCCCAAGCCATTGTCTATGCGCCCCATTTCAGCTGCTGGCTGTTTGCGATTTCCCGCGATCAGACAAGGAAACCGAATAGCAGCCGAGGGATAGAAATGAAGTACCATTGGCTCTGTTGTCTGTGCTTTGTGGAGATTATCGTAAGTAGGTATTGCAACACGCGGGACCTGGTGTGGTACCGTGGCCACCACCACCAACGCATGTCATTTTCCACCTGTCGTGGCTGGCTGTTGTGCAATTGCTAGCCAGACAGGCGGGTTTACAGTACACAGTACAGGTATATTTTTCACCAACGTACCTACGACAATTTTAGGCGGCCGTTTTTATGTTATGCAGAACTGATTACCTGGGTGCTGGAACCTTGCGACTGTGAATGTGGACGTTTGGGCTGGAAAAAAGAAATTCAATACTGGTCGGTAGTGTAGCGACTACCGAGAGGTAAATTGGGCACAAATAGTGTTCTAAGCCGCCGTTGGGACGATAGTATGGTTTGCGATCTACATGTATGGTGCATGATGATTCAAATAATATCATGGTGGTGTGCCGTTCGTCCTTGCTTCGTCTATGGCTCAATAGCTTGCCGTCTCGCTGGCTCTGTCTGTTTCGTATGAATTGCACTATTGTCGCTCGACCTCACAGGCAACGATTTACGACGATCTCTTATGCCAGCCTGGCGAGCACTTGAACACATGACACGCTTATTCTTGTCTGTACAACTACCAAGCATGATTATATCCGATCTGATCTTCAGCCAGTGATCATTCTAGAAACAAGAGGACGGCGGAAGACGGCAGGCACAGGAATCATTCTTGCAGCGGCAGTGCCTCGTATTGTGTCTGTTGCCAGACCGAGTTGGTAGCCACCACCACGATGCTAAACCTACTGTTACAATACATGTACTTGGTGTTGCTACCTAGTTTCAACCGAGTCATTCAATACACACATGACATACCCATATGGAAATGGGAATATCTACTGTACTGTAGTATGCCATTGTGCCAGCGCTACGTGTTGCTAGCGGCAAAGGTAGATTCAGCGATGCGGCAGTCTACTCGGCTTGGCGGCGGGTATTTTGCACGAAAACGCTACACTCTGGCTAGGTACATTTGATCATGTTTCAGTCTGGCTCATGCATCCTACCGTGCGCTGCATTGGGGTGAACTATTTACGCAGACCTTTTGCCGTCCACCTCGTTCTTCTTAACGGCACAGCGAAGGTGATGCATCGCGCAGCGCGAACCAAAGCTACGCTGTCTGGGCGGGGGGGGGGGGGGGGGGGGGGGGGGGGGGGGGGGGGGGGGGGGGGGGGGGGGGGGGGGGGGGGGGGGGGGGGGGGGGCGCC
>NW_025953600.1:238752-282325 GCF_022495145.1 Xylaria bambusicola | reverse complement strand
TTTTCCCCTACCTTTGGCCGGCCCCCCCGTTTTTATTAACCCCCACCCCCTTGTTTTGCCACGCGCTGCGCCCCCCAAACCCACGGTTTCGGCCCCCCCCCCCCCCCCCCCCCCCCCTTTCCTCCGGTGAGGGTAAGTGCACACGTCGTCGTTGGAGATGGATCAACGTGAATACGAGTTCCGTGCGGAGCGCGGCGAGCCGTCCAATCGAATTGCTCTAGTTAGTCATACTTTCGATCCGCCGCCATGTGGCAACCATACCATCCTAACCTATTATCAATGAATTTGCCCATCGAGTAACTTTCTGTTACACCTCGAACGACCTGGTGCTGCAGGAGTAGCTAGCAAGAAGGTATTCCCAGCTAAATGGGTAGTAAACTCGTCGATTATAGTTATCTCCTGGCTGCCTACATATGTAGCCATAAATACCTATACGAGATCGGAGGCAAAAGTTACCTAAGCATCCTCAAAGGATATTGATCCTGGCCCGAGTACAAACTTCCATCAGAGCAACATCGGATGGCATATTCAAAGGTCACGTTTCGTCGGTTCTTTATAATGTGCTTCTCTCATATGATCGTCTCAACTTCATCTTCTCAAGGGCTTGGCAAGTTACATAATTCCACGGATATCAGGTATGGCATCTTATAGTAGATATACTACCTAGTGAGTGAGATGCGCAAGGTTCAAACAGTTAGAAATGCAGCAGCCAGATTTGCTTTGCTGCCACTTCGGTATGTAGCTGCACACCTCCTCGTTTCGGCATGCCCGTGCTTCACCTTGCGCCTTTTTCTACCAATATGAGCACGTGGTCGGGGTCGGGTTGGCTTCTGAATCTCAATCCGCGCGCTTTTCACTCACTGGAGGAAAAGTATCTAGTATACTTAAAAGCCCAGGCATTAACCGGCTCCTCCAAACCTTGATAATCCCAGAACCGTAGATACGGGAAGTTAATGCTGAAGATACAGCAGCCTAGTTTCCTTGTATCAGGCAGAATATTTACGGTAGTTCTTAAGCTAGATAGACGTACGGTTCAATTTGCACATGAAGGAATACACATACTTTTGCAAGCTGCCGAGTATTGCAGATTTCAAGGTATCGCCAGGGTCTAATTGGATCTTAGGGTCCAGGGACTGATCTCTATGGTACATGTAAGCACACGTCCTGCAGGTCGGATCACATAGTTTTGCGTTCAATTAATACCGCAGTTTACAAGTAGTCACATGAGGAAGAGGGCGCACACGGCGTGACGATTCGCTTCAATCTTGAGCATTGCACAGAGAATCGGAATCGATGCCATGCATGCCTCCAAAGCGTATGCCTGGAAAATCAGTTCTTATTTTTTGTCTAGACGTTCTCTATAACTGATTAATTCAGCTTTGTAACCATCTAACTTCGTCTCTAGTATGCTAGGTTAACCGTAGGCCATGGGAACTAGAGTCTAACTGGAAGAGGGGCTTCGTCAATCCTAATATTCATCACTCGTTATTGCAGTCCCGCTCGTGGTACCAGTCAAGGTCAAAGGCCTTACAGGTACCAGTGTTGGCAGACGACTTACAAGCCCTCCTCGATCTTCTTCAAGCATTCGGGGAATTCGCTCCAGTTGTACATGATGACCTTGACATTGCACTTCTCTCTCATCTTCTTCTCCATCTCTGCAACCTTCTCCGGTCCCTCTTCGATGCCATAGACACCGACGAAGCCGATGCAAGGGATGCCCGCATTCATGGCAGCAGTAGCACCGCTCCCACTGTCCTCAACGGTGACACACTCGGAGTTCTTCACTCCTAGCTGCTGGCATGCGAAGTTGTAGACAGCAGGATCGGGCTTGCCTTTGGGCTCGGGCAAGCTAGTAGCAGCACTGTAGACGTGTTCATCGGGGAAGTAATTGTAAATACCACACTTCTTCAGAGAGGCGACGACACGGGGCTTAGCAGAGGTGCTGACCACGGACATGGGGTAGCCCTGCTGCTTGAGGGACTCTAGCTGCTCGGGTACTCCCGGGATTACAGTGCACTCTTCGCTCAGCTTCTCGGTGACCTTTTCGACCTCCTTGTCAGCGTAGGCTTTCACATCCTCGGGAGACATAGTGAATCCATGTCTTTTCTGCATTGTTTCCATCATGGTCAGGAAGTTCTGGCCGACACATGTATCAAGCAGCGTCTCAGGAGTGTAGCGTTCGGCCACCCCGAATTTCTCGAGGACCTCGTTAACCACGAGGGTACATTGTCCGAAGGCAATCTTCTCTGACAAGCAGAGGGTGTTGTCGCAGTCAAGAAGCACGTACTTGACCTACACGCAGCGAGTTGTAAGTATCCAGATACGGCTAGGCGTCAATTAAGCTTGTGGCTACTTACACGAGGCATGGTGGAGAGTTATTAGTGTCCCGAGGACTTGGAACTGGGAATGCGAATAGTTTGGAATTGTGATTCCGTGGGCTTGGAATCAACGAGCGATGGAATTTGTGGATGCGTGCCCGTTGGATGACGGGACCGTAGTTGATCGTAGTAGTTTTGCAGATTGCAGAGGACAATGACGATGATATAATCTATCTAGACTGAAGCCTCAAACAGAATAGTTCGAGTGGACCGACGATGGACTAGTGAGGAACGTTTGGTGGTGAGAGGATTGAACGGTGGGGAGTCCCCAGAGTGTGCCCCTCCTTAGCTTTAAGAGCTAAACTTTTTGTTGTTGCGGGGGTTTCGAGAGGGGTGCCAAGTTTCCATGTGAGAGGTGGACTCCGATGACGGTAAGCTTTGCTTAAATCCCGCTCGAATCAGCCAATTAAAACCTGTCCTTTGCCCACAAGGCCAGACAAGGCCAGTACTAGAAGCCCGATGGCTGCATAATTTTAAATTGACCGATAATGCACCCGTAGCTCCCCATTATCCACTACAACCATTTAAGAGGAATAGGCGATGCATTTAAGCAAGCATGAGTAAATTCGTGCGAATGCTACTGGGGTAGGTACCGGTAGGTGTGGCCTGGTCGTCAAGTCGTCATGACCGCGCCTCAACAGCTCTTGTAAAACGCCCCAAGCTACCCCTAACTAAATACTGTATGCGAAATCAACTACAAAATGACGTTGATATCCAAGAGCACTACGGCTCTCGGGCTCGTACTGTTAACCCATGCGTATGTACAGTTTTTTTTCACGCTCGACAACGCAGATAGAAAGCTTCGGCTGCTAACCCGTCTTATGTCCAGCTGCTACTCGGCGCATGAACACTCTGCCCTCCAGTCACATCGAGCTGCATCTCTTTCGTCTTTAGCCTCGGCTCAACTGGGTACCGCCTCCTCACTTCCCATTGACATCACGATCGAGACCATCGTCGCAACTTTCACCATCTGCCTGGGGCTGGTATTCGGGACCAACCAACTACGACCTATACAATGGCGAGTTTGGGCCGGGAAGATTGAGCGGGAGGGGGAAGCGGGATTCAAGAATAACAGTGGAGAGGTCGAGAAAGATTATGTTGGAAACCCTTTTCGCCTTTTGGAAAGTCGTCCGGGATTCATCGACATTCGGAAGCAAAGGAGCGAGTTTGCGACTTGGGTGAAAGATAAAGCAGCCGAGACGTAATAGCAATGACGACCACATACTGGGGGGAATCCATTTATCTACACAGGTAGCAAATACAACCGTTCAGGGCCTTCTCATGGGAAGCTAGTTTCAACTCACCACCACCAATGGCCAACGCGGATGGTTTTGTAGTCGTTTTTCAGGCATCTTAATTTTACGATAAACGCTATCGGCATCCCTTATGCGAGAACTAGGTATAAACTACATGCTCCTACCTCAGAACATCGTGCAGTGGTATCTCAGAAAAAAAGACGGCCACTCACGTTATGGAAGCCACGGGCTAATTATTGCACATGGTTGCACGTAGTTGCCTTGCCTACTACTTCTTTGCTAGCAGTTCTTGCTCGAGTCTTATGCTCCTTCTTTTTCTGCCGAGTGAGCTCCTGCCGCCTCGCTTGCAATCACAGTGCAGGTACCTACCTGAGGTGGCCGGATCAAAGGGAAGCACTTACTTTGGTAGAACATTCGTTGGTACATTCGATGTTCATGGGCTCACTTCCTCCCTACTTTTTTCTTGTCTCTTAGGTGGTAGTTCGAGATGACCTCAGGAGCTTTGCCCAGATCTTGAATGCGTTACTACCAAGCTCGAGCGCTTTTAAAACTCGCACTTATTAAAATCATCAATTACGTAGCTTAGTCTTGTGCCAGTCGCAGCCAGTCTAGATAACATCGAGGCTCAGTTTAAGAGGCACCAGAAGTCATAGACGTCGATGGAAAATGGCATCATATCCTCAAAACCCTCCAAATTCCCCTAAGCCATCGCCTGCAATATTCGCTCCCCCTGGGCGAATCACAAGACCGATATCATCACGATCACAAACGCCTTATCCCGTAGATCGTCCAACCTTCTCCTCGCTCATCCCCCAAAACAATCAAGGCTCACAGCGACCACACTCGCTTAGCAAACGGCCAAAGGCTACAAGCATCACCAGCTCACGTTCCATTACGCCCGCTTACCAGTCTTCGCCTCCACTGCCAGCATGTGCTCCCAGACATGGAATCTCGTTACGTTCCGCTCCTGGGCCAACTTCGAGTGCAAATCATAAGTTCGGGGGCGAATGGCAAGAGGACAGTGACAATATATCGGGAGAGGGTATTGATGTATTGAATGAAATCATCATGGCGGTTGATATGAAGGATCGTGGACCTCGGGGATCTACAATTGGCTGTGCGTACTATTCAGTTCTAGAAGAGGCTTTGTACCTGCTCGAAGATGTACAAATGGCTGGGATTGATCTTGTCGAGACCCTTCTTCTCCATGCACAACCTACGACGATGCTCATATCCTCACGAACACCCGAGCCTCTAGCACAACTCCTCGCCAGAGGCTCACAAGATGTCAATGGTAACCAAGGTGAGATTCGTCTTTGAAACTTGCGAATAATCTGCATATTAAACTAGCGTAGAATTGCCCGGTGCTTATATTCTAAGAACCCTGAATTCGACAGACTTCCGTTATGAGGTAGGCAAAAATAAACTGGCAGACCTCCATATCGAGATGGGCGGCTCACAGAGCATGGTATATGCAACTGTTGTCGACAATAATGTGCTCGAGGATCAAGACCGGGGATCTAGGCAAGGGCAACTCATGCGACTGGCTACACTCATTAATCTTGATAGCCCACTGTCTGTAAGACATTTCCAGAAAGCCGTAAACTGTTATATCATAGCTGACTTGCCCTAGATAGGCTGTGCAGGTGCGGTGTTGAGTGATATCCAACGTAGAAGGACGATTCAATATCTCCCCCACGATCCTGATGCTCTGGCCGCTTTCGGGGTTCGGTCTGTGCAAATGTTTTCATTGTTCAATTCCATGTTTGTCAACGCAGACACACTTGTCTCCTTGCAAATTATGCAATCAGAGTATCATCCCAACAGTCATCAACGAGGTCCAACAGGTGCTACGTCAGGTGCTAAAGAGAGCCTCTCCGTTTATGGCCTCTTTTCCCATCTAGCCGTCACACCACAGGGAAAATTGAAACTTCGTCGAATGTTCTTACAACCAAGCATCGACATCGACCTCATTCGCGAGAGACAGTGGACAATTTCGTTCTTCCTTCGCCCTGGCAACGCTGATACACTATATAGCATCAGTAAAGATCTCAGGAAGATCAAAGATATGAAATCTGTCGTGATGTTACTAAGAAAAGGTATTGATAGTGTTGGTCGAAAGATAACTGTAGCGAACAGTGTTTGGGCCATGCTTCAAAAATTCGCCGCCTATAGCTTACAGCTGAGAGAATCACTGCGAGTCCTACCAGATGCCAAGAGTGTCGATATAATCCAGAAGGTACATTAACGAGCGAGATACTTACATATGACATAGATCTGACCTGCAAGCCTCCAGGTCATTCAGATTATCGATCCGATTCAAATTCGTCAAGTCGGGGAGCTCATTACCGAAACGATTGACCCTGAACAGTCTGTAGATCGCGGGAGGATAGCTGTAAAGCAAGGAATCGACGCTGATTTGGATGAACGCAAAAGAGCCTATGATGGCATGGAAAGCTTCCTTGCTACCGTGATTACCAAGCTACAGAGCACTGTTCCAGAATGGGCCAGGAAATATGTAAAAAACTGCATATTCTTTCCACAGCTAGGATTCCTGACGGTCGTATCAATAAACCCGCAGACCGGCAAAGGCAACTACGACGGCGAAGGATTGAACGAGACTTGGATGTGTATGTTCATTGCTGATGGTAGTGCCTACTACAAAAACCAGCAAATGAAGGAACTAGATGAAGAACTTGGAGATCTGTACTGCATGATCATTGGTACGTAATCTCCCTCCCTACCGTAACTTGTGGCCTTTGCTCATATCTGGTAGATAGAGAGATTGAAATAATTCATCAGCTTGCAGTTACCGTTCTCGATCGGGAAACGGCAATAATAGAGGCGTCTGAAGTACTCGGTGAACTCGATAGTCTGGTCGCTTTGGCCACTCTTTGCGGCCAGAATGAGTGGACAGCACCTCAAATGACCACTGCAAATATCATCGATATCCAAGGCGGCCGTCATCCCCTACAAGAATTAGTCACACCATCATTTATTCCCAACGATTGCTCCATAGCTGGAGGAATAGGAAACGACATGCATGAAAATGCGGACGCATCTCCTTCGGTCGCTATTGATAAGCCCCCAGATTCTCCAAGCACGGTCATTATTACAGGCCCTAACCATTCAGGGAAAAGTGTCTATCTTAAACAGATTGCGACTATTGTCTATCTTGCGCACATTGGGTGTTTCGTACCAGCCGAGCATGCTCAAATAGGGATAACGGATCGTATCTTGACACGCATTTCAACACGCGAAAGTGTAGCTCGCTCAGAGAGCGCCTTCGCCATTGATCTACGCCAAGTAGCTTTTGCGATCAACTTCGCAACTCGACGTAGCCTAATTATCATCGATGAATTTGGGAAAGGGACAAACAGCCAAGATGGCGCGGGCTTGATGACCGCTGCTATCAGTCATTTCACTGGACTGGGCAACGAACGACCAAAACTTCTAGTTGCGACTCACTTCCATGAGATCCTTAACAGCGAATTTCTCATAGAATGTGCAGAACTGGCTTTTGCTCATATGAAGATCCACATAGATCTTGATTCTTCAACAGTAGAAGATCAAGTAACCTATTTATATCAGTTTGCACTGGGCAGAAGCATTTCTAGCTTTGGTAGTCGCTGTGCTGCAATGAACGGTGTCGGCCAAGCCATCGTGGAGAGGGCCGAGTCAATCATACTTCAAATGGTCCGCCATGAAGACTTAGAAGTCGTATGTTCAAAACTATCAGATACAGAGACTCAGAAACTTGAAGAAGCTGAGGACGTTGCACGGGCATTCCTTGAAGAGGATTTTATACATCCACCCACGACGACCCCTAAATCCGAGCTTGAGCACTGGTATCGGAGCAAGCTTGTGAAAATGCTATCACCAGCCCCGCCATTTCAGGGCAGTTATTCGACTGACTGACTGGGTCTTAATCTAATCACTACTTGTGGAAGATATGAACAAGGTAATGTAAGCCCATGTACTATTACTCGGACGATATGCACGCTAAGAATAGCATCTGCTGAACGGTCTTGTGCTGGACATTTACAAGCTTGTTTGGAATGACATCGATGCCCAGTTAGATAGGTTCGCAGGTCTCATCTCCGAAATATATAGCTTGCCAATGCACTCTAAAAGCCAGGCGTTAACCTGCTTTTTACAAGTTGGAATTTGACTCTTGACCAAGTTCACAGGGAGACTGACTATTGAAACGTGCTCTCAGGCTCCAACCAATTACTATAATATTTTGGTATCTTGAACGCTATGCTAACAGCAAATGTTATGCTTGGGAAACTTGAAGAGTATATACAGCGGGATATTAGATTGTAGTTAGGCTATTGCCTTCCCAAGTCAAGTGGCCGACTAATTGATTCACTCTTGACAGCTTCGCCCCCATCCATCTCGAGGTTGTCCTGTAGAAAACAGCCTGTTGATCTGCCTAGAAGCCAAGAGCTAGCGCCGCACCCATGGCAGCAACAACACCGAAGATGGAGGCCTGACCGGAAAGGCGTGCAGCGTTATCCTCGTCATCCGCAGAACCAGTAGATTCGCTCTTGGCAGCAGTAGATGAAGGTGTTACAGAAATGCTTGTAGCGGCACCAAATGAGCCAGCACCAGTTGGTTTGGCATCATCATCAGTCAATAGACCGTCTGCGCCGGCGGCAGTGGATGTAGCGGCGGCAACAGTCAGCGTGCCGGAAACAGCAGGCGTCACTGTCGTTGCAGGGACTGCGTTGGTTTGGGGCGAGCCAAGATCAAAGGTTGCAGTAACATCCTCCTTATCGTCGCCGCCTTTGCTGCCAGCAGTAGGTGTAGACTTGCTAGGCGAGTCATCTTCGTCATCGTTGCCCTTCTTGCTGGAAGTAGCCGTGGGTTTGGCAGACGTGGTAGACGGAGTCTCCTCCTCGTCACCACCAGCATCGTTGGCAACGCCACCCTTCTTCTCGGCGTCCTGCACAGCGGTCTTGGGCAGATCGCACTTGCCCTCCAGAGGCTCAATGAGGTCCGTGGCCGTCACGTCAGCCGGGCACCACTGGTTCATACAGATGACGATGTCGGACAGAATCCCGCTACCCGCCTTGTCACAAATGCAGTCGGCATCGAAGCAACCCGAATTGCGCATGCAGGTCGAGATACAGTCCGGGAACTGGATGGCGGCACGCTTGCTGCTGGCCTCTGGGGCGGCGGCAACATGCTGGATGAGCGAACCCAGAAGGGTGGCACCCAGGACAATGGTGGTTTGCATGGAAGGCATTCTCTCGACTTCCTTGCTCTAATTCCCGTAGTATAATAAGAATGGATGCTTGCTCTCTGAGTAGATATTATCGGGATATTTCGGTTGTTTTGCTTGTTTAAAGGAGCGTGGTATATCAATATCTGATGTAAGGAATGGAACGAAGGCCAGCTCGCTGTTCTGTATGCCCTCAAAGTAGTTTTCACGGTAAGGAACGAATGAAGAGTGAGTCTACAAAGACTACATGTATTGAAAGAGAGAATCGAAACAGGTAGGCATGCATTTTTGAGAAGGATTTCTCCATTTTAAGTATATCGCTCCCATTTCCCAGCTGTACGTAAATCCACTACCCAGTTAGACGGACCATCTAAATCACCATCTGATCATACAACGGGAAAAGATTGTCAGGGTCGTTTAGCAGGATCATCGCCGGACCCCCAGAGACTTTGGCCAATTTTGGCGTTAGTCCCGGGTCTTGGTCTGAAACATAGCGCATATGTAAGTAAGTATGGGGGGGGGAAAGACTCTGCAGAAAATGAAGATGGGCAATTTCCCTCGCATACGCGCGCGCCGGCGATCTCGTTGGCACTATCGCAGAGCGGGAAAACGACGTCACACGCTGCCTGTTATGGCATAAAAACTTGGGAAATAAGGGGGGGACCCCTGCGGAAATTTGATTGTGCAAAATCCCCTTGAGCTTGGCGCCCCCGCCAATCCTCATCCTTTTGTCGTGAATAGGGACTCCATATTGCTGCCGCAGCAAACTAGAGCAGTGGGGATGGTGTGGTTTGCTACTTTTGTGATCCCTACCTCATTGCATCGGGATGGATTTCTCGGAAAGCGTCCGCTATGCACACCGATAATGATGAATTACATACTTACTCATACAGTAGACGACGGGATCTGTCTGCCTGTATTAGGTCATAACACGTGCGGCCTCCTTCCGGACTCCTGTGATGTCAACGCATTTACTTTATTTCTAAGTGATGATCGATTAGACAAGCTAACATACCACCCACCTGTTAACCTGGTAGGGCTCGTACATGTTCTAGGTATTTGACTGGTAGGTAAGTATCCTAGTTGCTTAATTGATAGATCTATCAGTTATCAAAATACCTCTGATAGCGAGGCTCATGAGCCAAAGGCGAGCGGCGGATTGGGATGGGAATCTATTCATTCTCCCCATGTCCTTTCAGGAGCAAGCACCCGAGGCACCTCCATACCTTACTTAGTCTAGTAGGTAGCAGATAGGTAGGTAGGCTCGGTAGATAGATCCATCCTGTATAATTATATCGGCCTTATGTAATATGCATTTAGTAGTAATATTCATAATCTCGGAATTAATGCGGGCACCTGCAGTCGGGTACTAGTTGCTTAACATACCGATATCCAACGTGGGGTTCCTCGTCGCCCATCACCAGTAGGTATTACTGTAGTACTCACCATCTATTCCGTAACCACTTGTTTCGTCAGTTTCCTCGCTTTGTAATTGACATGACCTGACAATGCGTGGACGTGGAGGAGGCCGAGGAGGTCAAGGAGGTAGAGCACCTTCTACGCCATGGAGTAGCAGACTGAAGCCAGTTGAACTCGATCCTCTCGAATCGATGGGATTGCCCTCGAAAGGAGACAACAGGTATGCCTATTTCGGCCTTTATCAGCCATGGCACGGATCTGACGCTACCACAGACTACTTGACCTGAAAACCCAGGAAAGCTACTACACCAAGATCGTCGATCGCTACATGAGTTTCTGCTCCGACGCTGGCGAGCGTGACGAGCTCCTGCGCCGCTTCGCCTCACTTAGCCTCCAACCAGTTGGCGACAATCCAAGTCGGTCAGCACCAAAGAACAAGAAGCCTCCAGTTTCCAAACAGGATGATTCAAAAGCCCTATCCGATGTTCTCCAGGCGCTTAGGAAGCTGCGTGAGGGTATTGTGGCCTCTAAACGTACCGATGACTTCGCCATCCAAGCCTACATATTCTGCATCCGGTTATCTATCTTGGTCAAACACCACGAATCCTACCACCCCGCCATACTGCACCTATTGCGCCGGATACATCCGGTTCACAGAATGACCACGGTCGAACTAAACGAAGTGGTCTCCTATCTTGTGCTAGATACGGCATGTAGGCGAAACGATTTAGGGGAAGCATTTGCCCTTCGACACCGGTACCAGTTAAAGGATTCCAAGGTCAATGCTATCCTGGACGCATTAACGCACGACAACTATGTCGAGTTCAAACGCTTACGCCAGAGAGTAGATGGACATCGAGCCAAGTTGCTCGAGTATGCTGAAGAGTCTGTACGGAAACACCTATTGAAATGTTTCAGCAGGACATACCTTAGCGTAGATTTATCTTTCCTGGAGACATCTGCTGATTCGTCTTGGCCCCAGCTCACTGCGGAAGATGGCGTAGGCTGGGAGTTAGATGGAAGCAAAGTTGTTATTCGAAAGGTCAAGGCCAAGTAATCGTTGCTGTTATTGATACCCACTCACAATTTCTCATATATGATTTGAACGGTCTTACGTGGACGATACTATGTTGCAATTCAGTGCTATCTGTTCTTGTAACGACCGCTCCGGCCAAAGTAGTGTTCCTGTCGTCAGTGACTCCGCCTCTGGAACCATCAATCATAAGTAACCTGCAAGAAACCGACGGTATCCCTTACCGTAAGCTCCCACTTGGTGAAGCCTTCTGTGCCGAGGAGTCTCAAAACATAATATTCCCCAGCACTGCCAAGAAGGCCAGCCTGATTGTAGACAAAGCCAAATGTGGTAGAGTCTTTCGCGCCTAAGAAGACGCCTGGAACTTGTTCCCCATTGACGAAATGCCAATACGCCTCGACTGGTATATTTGGGTACTTGTCTTCTGGAAAGCCGAACCCAAGTGCGCCCTTGAGGGCTGGGTCACCAGAGATAACCAGCGGTTGCCATATCTCCTCACTATCAGGCCCTATCTTTAGCTGAGCTTCCAACGTCTGGTTGAAGCAACGCAACGGAATGTTGGACATGGGGAATGAGGTCCACGCGGCGACCTAAGGGCCTGTGAGTAGCTCGGCCGACAATGCAGTGTTCTCAAATAAAGAGCCTGCGCTCACATATCCGTAACGACGGGTTTCATCCATATAATAGGCAACATTTAGTCCAATACCGTCTATCGCCTGTCCGGTCGACGCTGCGATACCGATGAACGGTCCAGCACCACTACCACCAAACCCTGGATACCCTGGGAACGAGGTGCATACCGTGCCAATAGAGACAGCGGTCACATTCGGGGCTGCCGCGGTTGCAACACGAGAGTACAGCATGAATGCTGCAGCAGCAATTGACTTCATCGAGACCTTCATCTTGGCAGAGACAAGAACATAAAGTTGTGTCTTTGAAGATGGCCAGGAGAGCTCTTTGGTGTTTGTATTATGGGCGACGGCAACTTATTTATCTCATACCCCGGCCATAGCCCAGATACTTTGGGAAGCAATGTGGGTGAACACTTCGCGGTGACTGGCCTAGATTGGCTGGATAATACGGCTGCACTCTACCGGGAGACGAACCGAGAGTCGACAATGCGATCTAGAACCTGCACCGGTGAGAAGATTAGGAGGTGCACCAGTACCGATGTATGATCTAGTAGGTGGCCTATGAAGGGCGACAATATCAAGAACCTACATTATATTTGCGTGGGTAAAACATTTATCTGTCTAACTGGGTGAGAGGATGGCGTTCAAGAGATTATGTAACCCCCATTTCTTAAAAGATGCTGTGATGTTGATAATGTTCGGCCACACTCGAATCAGCTCCGCTTTCATGATATAGTAATAATAAGAGTAGCAGTGTCTTAGAGTCAATGGGAAAAATTCATGCCCTTTTGAATCCAAGTATAACCAAACACGAACACCTTGCCTATTCCTACACGCGCATGAATGCTAGCGCTATCTTCACTCCTAGGACTTCCTATTCCTTCCTTTCCGCCCGTCAAATGCACCATCATGCGTTGCAACATCCTGTTCTTCCCTAATTCCATGCCTCTGCTCAAGGCGAACAAGACGTCATTTGAATACAGAGGCCGTTGCGTCTTGTTGTAGCCTAAGACTCGTATAATCCCCTCCTTTACGACGACCTGAACACCCGTCAGTATGATTTCAAACACAGATATGCATTCGAAGCAGAAGTCGCAGGAGTAATTCGTACTAGTCCTGAGTGAGCGCGACGACCACAACGTCGCCTCCTTATACTTCTAGTCACGAGTCATAGGCTGGACAATCGAGATCGTCGCAATATGTATCTTTCTTCCACCGCGGCAGGCCCATCTGGATCTTCTCGCAATTCCTTCGCCATCGCTGGGCCTTCTTGCACTGCTCGATTTCGAAGAGCCATTTCTTGGTCGTCGCGTCGACGACGCGACAGCCGCACATGTAGAAGAAGTCGTGCTGCTGACACATGGTCCAGTTATTGGCCCTGTATTTTCCTCGTATCGTCTGGGTTCTCGGTTCTGAAATCTAGAAATGTCGAGGTCCCTATTGCGCTCTTGGTGTGAATCTAGATAAAGAACTTGCGATGAAGCTGCTGACCCATGACCAGGTGGAGTGCTTTTTAACCAACAAAGGTCGTCTCTATTATGGTGTCTTTATTTTTGTTTTGTTATCTTCTTTCTTCGCCCTTGCCGCAGCTCGTGTGATTTAAGGGCGCCGACACAACCGATTATAGCACGTACCTACCCAGGAAACAAGCGCCCAGTCCCGGCGTGAGGTCGACGAATAGTGACCATTGGTGTTGATGGCCTCGCAGCACAAGGCGGAACTCGGCATCGACGGCAAGGCAGGCCCGTTGCTGGAGGTTTTCATCAGGGTCGCCCATGTTTTCACTTAAGGGATAACGGTTTACAGCAGGGACGGATAGAGACTATTTTATTAATAAATACTGTCAAACAAAGTATAAGAAATAATTAACTACGTAAACACCTATTTTATCTTGTTATAACACACCCATTCGCTTCTCTACCCAACTCTCAACGAAACAAACCATGAAGTGCAAAGCTGGCGTTGCCGAATCATCCGTTTTAGTGTCCCTTGGATGTGGAGATGCCGATGTCCTATATCGGGAAATTACTGTGCGCAAGGGATCGCGTTTGGACCTGATTGGGATGTGGGCGATTCGTATAGTCGAATCAATGAAAGTTTGGTGAAGGCAATAGAGACAAGGAGGGATGGGTGTCAGTACTGATAGAATACCCGGATTCAATCGTCCGTCGTTCGCGTATTAGGACAGTCCCCTTAGTTTTAGTTGTGAAGTTGACTTGTTTTTTAAGGCTGTCAAGCGCTATATATAAGTTGAAATAGTACTGCCTTCCTGATTCCAATAATATAACTCCACACATAAAGCTACCCCTCTCAATTCACTTGTGAGCCGCAACACGGGCAAGTGAGGATTGCTATCACAGTAGTGCAATTGGTAATGGCCCGGTCATCGTATCCGCAGCAAGAATTGCGTTTCTAGGCATCTTCAGCGCAGACTAGGCTCTCGCTAGAATGATAGATGAAGGATGAGACGCGATCTTGGACTATTTCTAGTCACACGAAGCTGGCTTGGTGAGACAAAGTTCTTGCGTGTTAGGTAGCCTGTACACAGCGCCAAAGAACGCCCCTTACTAAACTCCTCATAGAATAGTCGCGCCCTGAATAAGGCTGAGCTCCCTTGTGGGTTGCGCATCTACCGACGGCGATGAATATGTGGGCATCACCAAATAGAAACGTCGAATGAAGAGTGCGTGCGTGCGACGCCTTTTACTCCCACGTTGAACTTGCGGTCTTCAGCACTGAGTTGAGCTGTGTTTGGTATGTTCATCGTCGGCGATCCGATAGTGACAAGCATTTAAATATCTCCTGTAGAGGATAACATTCTGTAGAGCTGGTAGGACGGGTACTTTCTGGACGAAAGTACAGCAGACGATGCCTCTGAAGGTTCATGAAAAGAGGTTGTATTGTTTGGATAGTGATTGGGATAATGGGGTCTTTTGGGGGTTTGCGCTCTATTAGTGTCGCGAGCCGGCTACACCATAGATAAATAGCACTCCCTCTTGATGAGCTCTTGGGAAACTCGATATAAGCCAGTAGGTTTCCTGGGGATGTAATGAATTGTCTGGGTGGGTAGGCAACTCTTTGTATGAAATAGCGACTGAATGGTGCAGGCCCTCGATCTTTCAGATACCCCCTATCCTATTACTACTTTCTTGCAAGAAGACACTTAGCAGCGTTTGCCAGATATCCACGTAGCACGGCCCATCGCTGAAATGTGATCGCGATCTGGGATGTATGCGATAGTTGAAGCTCTACATTCTCCGATGAAGACTTGTCAACCCAACGAAACCTTCATGGGTGAATACATAAATCGCCCCCTTTCAGCCAATGGTTTGAATCGTGCCACAGTCCCCTGTTTCTAGACAGCGAGCTATGGTCGGGACTGAATCCGCTCAATTCGGATGGGTTGAGCCATTTCTCAGATCAACACTGGGCTTGCAACAAAGTCTCGAGACTGCAAACACTCAATAACTGGTCTGCCATAGTATACGGATGATTCATAGTATGCTGAGCGCCATTGATTGAAAAGATCAGTCTTGATTGGCCGCATACGTACCACACGCCCTTATAGCAATGGTTATAAAGACGCACTGAACGATGGCAGTCAACCATCGCATACAGACCTGATCAAACCATTTCCTAGTCTAACCGCGTCATCCCCTTTCTCAAACTCGCTTCAAATCTTCAGAAGATTCTAGAAACAAGTAAGAAGAACATGAAGAGGAGATATTCGAAGGGTCGAAGGTCGCAGAAGCATATATAGGCGAACTAGGAGAGCGGGTGGCCCCATCGTATTCTCTGACATCCCCTTCGTCTTCAAACTGATGCTCTTCGACGCTGGGAGAAGGCGATAGATACCGGCCTGGCGGAAGCAGCGAGAGCATAGACAGCATATTGCTCTGGAACCTCTTTGTTCGAGGCGTTGTTGGTTCAGGCGTAGGAGAGTGAGGGTATTGCTGTGATGCGAGTAGATGTGATGATGACAGCTGTTGCGTATTGCTTTGTTTGCAAAGTTCCTGCAGTGACAACGAGCATACTGAGGACGTATTCGGTGATAGTGGCCTTGCTTGTCTCCTTTGATTGATGTCTATTATTTGCTCCTGTTTTGATGCGTCTGGCTTGTATAACTCGGTAGGAGGGTGTTCTATCCTAGGGCTGTGTCCCTGGTAGGATATCGTGGCGTACCCCGACTGGGACGCGAGGGATGACGGCGGTGAAGAACGTAAAGAGATAATATCTTGGGATTGTTGGAGGCTCAAGTTTATCATGCCATGCTCCAAATCAATATCATTATCGAAACTAAAGATCAGGTCCGACATTTCGTCTATGTGTGGGTCGACACTGTTTGTGAAATTTGGGCTTTGATTGTTGCTTGTTAAAGGTTTAGGACTCATATTTGGGATATCGGGGCGAATTGTAAGCATGAGCTGTCATAACTTAAGTATAGTAATGTAAAGCGTCCGAGGTTATACTGCTTCTATCCTTCTTAGGTTGGGGTGTATGGCTGCGTAGATATATTGTGGCAGATGTTGCTGATACAGGGTCGACTTCGAGTAGCATACGGTAAACGAGAATGACGATGAGTAAGAACTTAAACATGCAACACCAAAACGCCTGAGGGTGTCGAGTGAAAAAAGAGGAGCAAATCAAGTCATATTGTACACCATTAAGTCATAGCTTCATTTATAAACGACTGGTTGCAGGTGATCTGGGCTGGGATCGTGTGCACAATATACGGACGATCGGACTTAAGTAGTCTGCGCGAGCGAGGATCAGCTTGCTGCTTAGTATCACGATAAATCCGGAGTATAATCCGCACAGGTGAGCTGACTATGGAGGTACTCATGTAGCCTGACGAGATGAGCGCAGCCAATTGACCGTATCCAGGTAAGATGTCAATGAGAAAGCTTGACTCGTGGTCTCGTCTCCTAGTCTCATCGCAGCCTCCTCTGAGATTTCTCTTGTTGTTACAGATCACTCCTTCCATTGCACATCCGACAGATTGACTGCATCAAGCTCTGGGAATATCTGAGACGTACTGCAACCTCGCATGCGATACGGCATATACGACTTGTCCCTAGCTCCGAGCTAATAAGTCACCTCATGTTCCAAGGGAATCGTGCTCGCGTAATTCATATAGTCGAAAGCACGTGTACAGGATCATACACTGCATGGTGAGAGAAATCAAGAGCAGGTATTGATCAAAGACCATATCAAACGAGCAGATGGCATCGTCTAACACTGTGGTGCATGTCTTCCCTGCTCAATCTTGTGCTAGCTGAGCCTTTGATTGGGTGGCAGGCGCCACATTTCTGCACTAAGCAAGAGCGTCGCATTCGGAGGAAAGCGAGGAATACGATCTATACGGCACGAGAGCCTCATGGCGGGATTTTCCAATCCGTTCCCTTGTAGGTAGCATCACTACAACACTGGCACACTCGCTTCTGTAGGGATTTACAGTGTGACTAATCCAAAGAGTCAACGAACTACAATGAATGAAGAGGGAAGGTCTAAGGAATTTGAAGGTACCTGCTAACTTATGTTATTCAATGGACCTGGATGGGCTTGGAACATACTGTATGGAAGTGTCCAATACTTCGTGAAAATAAATTCCCTGAACATAACTATCTTTCTCATGGACAATACGCTCACTGGTCGATTAAATCTGTAGTCATGATATTGTGAAGCAAGCCTCAAACCATACATTACGGTCATCGACATATAATATTATGCCCGCTTTGATACCGGCATCTCACGCTCTAGGACATGTTGATCTCACCATCAGCATGTATCAGTCATCTTCTATATCATCATCACTCAGTACAAGCTTTTGCACTTGTGAAGCGGCCACCGAGCCTCCATTTTGGCCATTACGTCGTATGGCAAAGCTCTTCTTTCGTGGTGACGATTCTTCGGTAGGTTTGTCCGTGGCCCAGTCTTCTTCAGCCCCGCCGCCTGAGTTTTCATTTTCCTCCAAGTCAACAGTATCTTCATCTGCAATTGAACTTATACCTGAAAATGACACAACTTTTTCGATACCTTTTAACCAGGGCACAGAGCTCGATGATCTGTGTCGACGGGTGATATGGGACATGTATGGTAACCTTTCGAGTATCATCTCGCGACGGGCAGAACTGCCCAGAGAGAGCAAGGCGGTAGAGTGATCTGAGGTCTGTGCTGTCTGCCTAGCTTGAATTTCATTTTGCCGAGAGTGTTGACTGGCAAGCCATTGACTGGTGGGGGCAGTTTTGGCCCGGCGGAAGGCGGATGCGCCGTTCGTCAGATTATGGTCGGAGTTGTCGCCCTTAAGTAAAACTGAAGACCAGTGATCAACAAGGCCTTCTAGCTCCTCTTTCTCTCGCCAGAGTTTAAGGCTTGTAGGATAGAACATCTTGAATGCATCGCCGCCACCGCGCCTAGAGCCGCTTCCCTTCCGCTGGACTGGGTTAGGAAGTGAAAAAAGCAAGCCGCGTGTGGCAACTTGAAATGCGATTTCTTCTTGGCGTAGCACATGACTAGCTGAATCGTGACCAAAGAAACCCTTACCGCCAGGTCCGCGGCCACCAAAAAATACATCCCAAGAAGGGCATAGAAGATCACTATCGGATAAGTAGTCAATGCATCCTCCCATATAGTCCAGAAAGGACGCATTCGATTCACAAGACAGAACATAGTTCTCATGGAGAGCTGAGATAAATGTATGTGTATCGGTTCCTGTTTCATCAACTAGGCTGTCGACAGAGACCTCGGATCTCTTTGGCCGCGAGCATGAAGACAGATGACTAGGTAGTAGTTCAGCTCTCCCTTCTGCAGAGTTCAGGTCCATTGGTTCGTCTCCTCGTTTATTGTACACAACTTTTCCAATTGCGTGGAATATACCTAGACTTGCCTCCCGCTGTGAAACAAGCTGGAGCGTTTCCATTTCTCCTCGTGTCAAGGAGACGGAGCTTTTAGTTGTCCGCTTTGGTTTTCCAAAGTTAACATGCGAACCCCAATCTGCCTCTGTGTCTCCTTTCAAGCAAAGAAATTGAAGTGAAGAGATAGCGCTTCTAATATCGCCGATTTCGCCTAGTTTTTTCAGCACGAGAGGTCCTGGAGTCCGTCTCCTGCCGGATTTTCTTGCTTCTTTCTGCACAACAAGCCCAAGAGCAGCGGAAAGAAGAGTTGGCGCTATGGAATTAAACTCTATGGTGTATGTTCCCGGATGACGAGTGATTTCAGGACCGAGCAAACGATGGGCGGTGAAACTATCCGCAGATGCAGACGTGGTTGTCAAAAGGGTCTCGGATATGATCATAACAACTGGTGTAATGGGATCTTTAGATGCTTGCCTTCCGAAGACAGAAAGTGATGGAGTATTAGTTGCCAAAAACTGTAGGATAGCCTTCCGGAAGGATGTCATAGCTGTGGATGAGCGAGCAAATGTATTAGGAAACTCTTCAATAAGCATCAGTTTCGGGGTATTGTCGTTGGTTCCGATGTTTTTAGGAGACGAGTCTTCTAGGTCGAGGTCCAGCTGCGAGAACTTGCCTCCTCTTCCCAGGAACTCTTCAAACTGAACAGAAACAGACTGAAACTCCTGGTGAGCCCTACTTGAAGTTGTCGGGTTTCGCCATTCAAGAACTTCACATCGCATCTCCTTGGCAATAAGTCGCAATGTGGTGGTTTTCCCAGTTCCAGCTGCCCCCTTAAGAATAAGTAACCGCTGTCGCATTCGACCAGCCATGACATCTTCAAGCCATTTCCGAACATCCGCAACCTTCTTCGTGTGAACAGCAAGCTCACTGAGGTTCATGGGACCAAATCTTTTGGACCATGGCCGCTGCTCGTTATCTATTTCTGGATCTTGTGGGGGCAAAGTCGGCCGTATAAACCTCTGACTTGAGGCGATTGATGAAGATGTTATGGTATTGCCAGCGAAAGAATCCTTAAAGCGCTTCCGAGAAGCCAGACCGACGTGGCTAGCCGTTGTCGCCCTGTGTTCTCCCACATCGTCCTCGTCGGAAATTGGGTCGCTTATTATATCATCTAGCTTTACTGGCGGTCGTGTTGCAGCCCTTTCAGCTTGCTTGGAGAACAAGGCCTTGAGGTCGGCTGTCTTTCCTTTCTCGTCGGATTTGCTCTGGGTCGGCGGTCTGGCCCTGCTTTTTTCTGGACTTGTGCTCGTGCTTTTCTTCCCACTCCTCGCACTCGATCCGTTGATGGACAAGGATGGGGTGGGCTTAGAAGATTGGCGGGTGACTAGACGAGTAACTTTTCGGGTGGGACTGGGAGAGGCGGTAGCATTTTCAGGCGGAGCTGTCGCGCTTGCTTTCGCATCCGGAGAGCGGAGGAGGTAATTGTTTAGAGTGTTGACGACGGGTTTTGGATCTTCATCGTCGGAGGTCACGATGTTTCGCTTCAGGCGCTTCGCAGGCGGCGCCATGTTGCGTGTGATGTCTGAAATGGCATCTGTCAGAGCCTTCCAGGCTTAATTTATAATACAATTACACAATTGCATATTAATTATTTATTAGGGACACGCCATGAATACAGGATAAATGCGCTGCTGGTGGTAATACAGGGATTAGGAAGTTCAAGATGGGCTTTACGGACATTGTTAGTTAATGAGCTGACTGAGGTTAACAGGGCTGGTGGAGGGGCATTAGTGGTGCTAGGAGGTATGTTACGCGTCTCGTCCACTATAACTACGCTGAATGCGCGGTATCAGGTGACTGCTTAGGTGCCCAGTCTTTGATCTCAATTACCGCCCACCCAAGTAATGCCAGGTCAGACGCCAGGTATTTTGATCACGAAAACTAAGCGCCTCTTTTAATTTTCACTTAAGCCACTTGCATGGAGTTTCAGAGCAGAATTGGTCATATTCAGAGATCGTGTTTGATATCATGTCAGCCTGCCAGTATCCTTCGCATTCTTATTGGTTTCCGCCTCCAGAATGGAGCAGAGAGAGGAGGAAATAACTAGAAAAATAAAACTACTTAAGGATGATGAACATGGACAGATCACAGTGCTACCGTTTTAATCAGAACGTCGACGCACAGTCGGCATAAAGAGTAATACTAGAATACCCATCCTTCAAAATCATCAACAAACCTAACCGCCGCCGCTAGATAGTGCTCATGCACATCACCCCATGTCTTTGCAGCTTCTTTAATTGCACGTATAGCTAAACACAGTTAGCTTGAACTCCATGTAATGAGCATATGCCAGCAGACCTTTGACAAAGTGGGCGTCTGTCGAGTAAGCACTGTTGAGTGCCTTATCCTCGACATAATTCCATTGCTTCCCAGCTACGTCAGTAGGCTTAATATTGTCAGGATCGATCTTGGGACACTCGAAGATGAGGTAGACTGCAATCGTCAGTAGCCACCATTGTCGTACCAGGTTGATGTGATATTTGGAGGGAATCATGGGAAGAAGAATCCGCACTGCGTGGCTTGTTGTGAGTAGATGAACGACGACGAAATTGTAGGAGTGAGTTCCTGGGGGAACAGTCGCCACAAGAAGGGATACTGCTGCCTTTTGCGACTCTTGGAATTGCTTTGTCGGGTCATCAAGAGACCACGCATTCCAATACTCCATGACTAGCTCCTCGTGATCCTTGAAGAGGGGCTCGAAGTTTTGGAAACCAGGCTCTTGAAACAGCTCTGGTACTCGCTTGTCGCTGGCCATCTGTGTGAGCAAGTCTAATATGTTCGAGGTTTTGAGCGGCGACGGCTTCGTGTACGATGGATCGTCCAAGTACTTGTGGAGGAAATCGTACTCTGTTGAAGCTAGCCCTAGAGCCTCTATTGCAACCTCCTTATTGTCCATCTCATAGGCATAGCCAAGGTGGATAAGGGGATGCCCAACTGCAAGGGTCAGTAGAAATATATAATCTTCAAGCCCAGCGGAGAAACGTACGACCACCAATGAGACAATTGAGTAGTGGTTCTTTGCCATCGTACAAGTATTCGTCTACCAACTTTTTCCAATTATAATTGTGTCTCATTACTAGAGAGTCTTCGAAAAAATCAATAAAGGCACGTTGATACCGCTTGTCCCCCCAAAAGGACTGCCAGTCCTCCTGGGTGACCTCGGCAGGCGACGGTTCCCAGGGCTCTAGTGTTTTGGCTTCTTCAGCGTATACATGGTGCATCTGTGTATCGGATGCACCGAGGAGATACGCCGAGCATAGAATATGCGGCAAGTGATTGTGAAAGCGCATGTCATTGAAAAGGATGGCATGGTTAATGTGGTTTGCTCTGAGAAGATGCTTTAGAGTCCTTGGCCGCTTTTCAGGGGCTGTCTCCACATTGTGAATCTCGACAGGCGGGATCTCAATAGAGCGCGACGCGTCTTTTGTATTGAGGAGCCGGTTAACAACCGGCACGTATGATAGTATTGAAGCCATGATATGCTTCGTTCCCTGATGCCCTTGATCGAACAATACCGTAGTTGAGGAGAGCAGGTCCCAGGCTGTGACGTAACAAGATTGGAAATAGAGAGGAGATCTCTTGAGGGGAATAGAATACACATGCATTAAGCGGGGGTATCATTAAAAGACAGCTAGAACTAAGTGGTGCAATGCATATTGGGTTATTGAGATTAGATCGCACTCGTGGACCTTTCTCTCCATCACTCACCATGTCGCTCTCACATCACATTCTCATTTATGCTGAGCTTCTATCTCATCTCCGCCAAATATCCATTGGTTGCACCCTGCCAACACCAGCCTCTTCAGCTACAACATCGACGGTGTCTGCGAGTGGTCGAGCTCTTACCGTCACCCATGACGGATTCAGTGAGACCATAAAGCTACCCAGGATTGTAGCTCCCTTTACACAACTGCCTGTCAGGGAGTCAGGAAGCACTAGCCTGTCATGGAGGTTACCGCTTGCTGCGACGCCGACCGGGCGTATGCCGGCATTATCAGAGGAATCGGCACCATGGTCCGCTTTAGATCTTAAACCGGGTTCAGAAGTGGTCTGCAGAACCTGCCAGTCAACCATTGTGGACGTCGGCACCCTCAAGGTATGGAAAGACCTGCCAAGCGAGAATTGGGCAGAGATGATGGAGTTCTGGCACTGCCATAAACCCCACAGCCACACACATGATAAAGACGAGGAGCACTTGACCACTCGTGGCTATGGGGCAAGTTCACGCATTACAGCCCAGCCTGGCGTAGGTTTTGTCGATTTAACATCATTTCTTCTGGCAAAGTCGGACTTAGTAACTTCCCTGGTGAGTTTCTCTCTCTAATTGCGTTATCTTGTATTATCCCGAAATCGTTGAATTATTGTCCTGGGTATATAGAAGGTGACCAGAGCCAGCTTCTTGCTTTTCAGTGGGCTGGCCACCGATACTCATACCCTAGATAGAATACTTTCTACTTCCAACTATTGTGCCTGGTTTGTTGGACCCTGGGTTCAAAGACTCAGGGACCGACACCAGCATACCTGGAAGCGCCTCTGTCTTTCACCGAGAGTTTTTCTTGGACGTGGAAGTCTTGGGATTATACAGAGGTACATGTATATATATGTGGTCGACGTTTAAATGCCAATTGTCTTCCAAACTAGCGTTGTCATAGCTCACATGGTAAAATACCTCCCATACCTAAACCACTGATGCAATGTATTAGACCTCGCCTTCAATAGATTCCACCGAAGCAAGCAACCAAGCCCAAGGAATTATGACCTTACACTGTGGCTCATGCCAGACACAACTAGGCGTGCAAAATAACGACGTATCATCGGTATCAATATTCAAATGGCAAGTCGTCGTCCAATTACAAGAGCAGAAAATGCCAGAATCATTTCCGAGCTTAGCCCAATGCGTGAGCGCGATGCTCATAGCAACTATGGCTCGGTCAGGATGCTCTCAATCCATCCTTCTCCCAAGCAAACACCAATCAAATGGCATGCTACGCAGCCCGGAGTCGAAAGATGGCAACCAGGGAAAAGATTTACTCAATATATGGGTATTTAATGCCAACTTCATATTTTCGTCAACTGAAGCACCTGCATCTCCTATCAACGCCATGAAGGTATTTTATCGAACCGTCAGTCAGGAGGAGGCAGATAAAATGATAGAGTCTATGACTTTGGGTGTCCAGGACATATCTCTACCCTCTGAAGCAATCGCTATTCTAGTTGATTTACTACAGAAGAGCAACTACTTCGTTCCAGTAAGCGATCGCAGGTTCAAAGATTGGAATGTTGGTCTCCTGGAGAAGTGGGATAACGAAGGCGGATGGAAGCCTTGACTATTTATTTTTGAATTGATTGTCCATCAAAGGGACCAGCTGTCTCACTGTAAAACAGATATTGTATTGATTCAGATGTACGAGCCAGTAAAAGTGGATTCCATCGGAATAGATATGGTAGGTAAACCTATACACTATAGAAATCTTCAAACTGCGTTATGTCGTGGCCACGGGCAGAAGAGGCCACTTTACGAGATACGACTCTCTAATGTACACATTCTACAACAATAACAATCATCCCAGCTATTGTAGTGAAAACTGGCTTGCATGACGTTAAATCTTTCTCTTGACTAATGCACAGGGTGTTCTATAAACACGTGTTGAGGAGACAAAGGAAATGTCTTGTTGCGTTCGGGAGTATCTTAATTATTCAAAGTCTATTGAGCCTTGGACGAAACGATTCCTGCCTTGATGTTAGCACCTGATATTTTCAAGAGCAGGGGCGCGTAAGGAGATACTCACTCTCCACATCAGTAACGCTCTGTTGTAGGATCTGTTGGAGAATCTTGGGGTTCTCGAGCTCCTTTCTAACCTTAGCAATAACGCTCTCGGCCAATTCCTTCTGTTGACGTTGCTTGACCTGGCTCTCGTATCGCACCCACGAGTCCAAAACAGCCTTGGCCTCGGCGGCCAATGCGGTGGTCTGCTCAAGCTCGTAAGCCTTAGCCTCAAGTTGAGCGGTTTCCTACACAATGCTCGTCAGCCTACTGCCCCCAACGATTACACTCCAAAAGTTTCCCCTTTACCTTAGAAACCTCGAAAAGAGCCTTGGTGACGTCAATGACTCCGCCCATCTGTTGAACGTTGTCGATTCGGTTCTTCACAGCCTGGGTGTGATCATCGCGGGCGGCATTCAAGATTCCCTTTATCTTCTCGTTCTGGGCCTGCGCCCACTCCTTGTACATCGGGCCACCAAACTTGATCAAAGCACCCCAAACGCTGAGCAAGCAGAAGGCGACAACGGTTTCCTCGTTTACAACATAATACTCGCTGCTGATAGCGTAGACGGAGAGACCGGCAGCGGAGGAGAGAATGGCGGTTTTGGAAATGAGCGAGTTGCCAGGCAGCGAGTCAACGAGAGACTGGGCCTTCACCTTAGGCTCTGGTACGTTCGAAGACGAGCGCGAGGTGGTCAATGACGAGGTGACAGCCGGGAGAGCAGCGCGCGGGTTGACGGTCGGGCGAACGCGGGCGGCACCTGTGCGGCCAAGACATGTGAGCGGGCAAGGCCACGAAGCAATGGCCAATTGAGGCACAGAGGTCAGGAAGCGAATATCCGTACTTACCCAGGGCGCGTGTGACCAGACGGGCGGACATTGTGAGGAGATAGACGACGGGGCGGCGACAAGGTCTCGGATGGATGTGAATTTGCTTACCGAGAGCAAATGACAGTCTGCATGGAGCTTTCTCGGATACTAAGAATGAGGTTTTATTCGGCTTGAAGGCAGCTCCAATCGGCAGCTCCCATTGGCCGAAGACGCACGTGATTTGTGGGCCAGAGCTCGCAGAAATGCTTGTTAGAGGGTCTTCGCTGCTGCTAGCAGTGCCTAAACTCACCTAGCCCGGTTGAACCATAGGCGCATCCCAGCCTTGTCGCCAATCGCTCGAGGCTACAACTTTTTTTTTTCTTGGTTAATTCCTGACTACTAGTAGAACCACCAAAGTGCAGCACCACATTCCGAATCACTACCAGTACCCCATTCCTATGATACTTGGCTATCAAAATGCCCAGTGTCGCAGACAAAACGTCCTTGAAAAGGAAACGTGCTAAGGCATCTGAAAAGGCCAGCAAGCGAACGAAACCAGAAGTCAGTGACGAAGAAGACGAAGCAGAAGATCGCCAAGCCGAAATCTTACAACTAGAAGAAGAGATTGCTCAATCCAAAAAGAATTATAATAACATTACCACGCTCCTCGAATTCGTTTCGAACCAAGAGGATGATCTCGACGTTGCGCTGTTCGCCGCGGTTTCCCTATGCAGGGTATTCTTGAGGCTGCTGGCTTCTGGGAGCTTGTCGCGCAAGCCCGGCCAGTCGGACAGAGAGGGTGTCGTTATCCAATGGCTCAAAGGGAGGCTCAGTGATTACAAGAAGCTTCTCATTGCTGCCCTAAGCGAAGAGGCCACGGCGTCAACTGCCCTTACAATATCCATGCGTCTCCTCAAGGCTGAGACTCACATTACTAGTGAAAGAGGCGAGGCCACATTTCCGAAGGTATTTCTTAGGGATATTGTTGGTGCACTAGTCCGCAAACGGTGTGAAGATGTTCAGGAGGAATTCTGTGAGAAGTACCTGGGTGAATATGCTGATGTTCGCTTCTATACTTTCGAGGCATTGACGTAAGGCTCCCTCACATCCGTACTGTAGATCTGGAAGTTCTGCTAACTCCTCACAGTGAAATACTTGCAAATTGCAGTAATCCACCGATTGAGAAAGATTTATTCAGTAGCGTATTTGATATGCTTTCTTACTTTGACGAAGCTCCGAGTAGTGCTGAAGACCTGGGTTCCCTCTACATCGATCTTCCCAAAAAGAAATCTCAGATTATTCTGTCACTATATCAGCAAAAGAAGCAATGTCAGTCAGCGTGGGTTGCACTCCTAAGGCTTAACCCCGATCGTCAACAGAGAAAACAGTTGCTCGAAATTATGGCAGAGTCAATAGCCCCTTGGTTCGTTGAACCGGCACTATTGATGGACTTTTTGACTGATTCTTACAATGCCGGAGGGTCGTTGTCACTACTTGCGCTCTCAGGTGTTTTTTTTCTTATACAAAATCGCAACTTAGACTACCCTTCATTTTACCCCAAATTGTATTCCTTGCTCGATGCCGATATTCTACATTCCAAGCATCGGTCAAGGTTCCTACGGCTACTTGACACATTCCTGGCCTCAACTCATCTTCCTGCTATGCTCGTGGCATCATTTATTAAGAAATTGGCTCGACTGTGTCTTAATGCTCCGCCGTCGGCCATTGTAGCAATAATTCCCTGGATCTACAACCTGTTGAAGAAGCACCCTTTGTGCACGTTCATGATTCATCGTGTCCCACGGACCCCAGAATCCAAAGCCGCTATCGAAAGTGAAGGATTCAAAGACCCCTTCAACGAGGAAGAAATGGATCCAATGCAGACGCAAGCTATTGATAGCTGCTTGTGGGAGGTTGTACAGCTTCAGTCACATTATCATCCCAACGTCGCTACAATCGCTACAATAATATCGGAGCAGTTCACGAAACAGTTGTACAATATGGAAGACTTTCTAGACCATTCGTACCAGAGCGTAAGCCAACCCGATTTTACTCCAGGTTGAGGAACATTACTAATGATGTTACAGCTCGTCGATGCTGAGCTGTCAAAATCAGTCAAAAAACCGCCCGCCATTGAATTTATGATTCCTAAGCGGGTTTTCCTGCCAAATGAGCCCGCTTCCGGCTTCGAGGATAACCTCCTAGTCAAGCTTTGGGAATTTGAGTAACCTCAACCGGCCGATAGGACCTAACTAGCCAGTAAGCAGCCGCGGGATATGAAGAGAGGGTCTCAGGACCTCCGATCGCAGAGGATTATGAGTCAAAGATACCAGAGTAACCAATTGGGCCATACTACATCACATCTTCCAACATTCCCCCCACAAGATGAAGTTTACAGACAACACGCACCATCAGGCTAGTCTTGCCTTGGTATGAGTAGCATATACTATTCCTGTAGCAACGGCTTGGATAGTCGGGCTCTATACCAATCTGGGCTTACCAACAGCTTCTTCAACGCTGATACGGTGTGCCATCAGCCTCTACACCGCCACGCAAGATATGCGTTAACAAATACTAGCAAAATTGCCACTCCACGTTCCCGTAGGTAGCTTGACACAAACCTTAGGCTCCACCCCGAGCTACGTAGGACAAGGTGGAGGACACTACTGGATATCAGAAGATATCATAGGATTTCGAGTTGGGCACCAGTTCCGTTTCAGATACCCCGGCTACTTTTCATGAGTGGTCAAGACGCGACAGGAACAATGACTAAATTGGAAGCTTTTGCGTAGAATGCAAGCCGGAATAAACTTCCGATCTATTAGTGCTACACCGCCAATCCTTAACTGAGGCTGCGTTGAATCAACAGAAATAAGTGCCAACACGAATTCAGACCTGCTTTGAAAGGCCGATGATAGCAAAGAGGCATGCCATAACTCAGATATCACAATTAAAGAGATACAACATTCAATAGTTACATTCATGCAGCAAGCATATGCCGGGAAATATCCTCGCATTCGACTGCACAAGGTGGCAAGTGGGTTCGAAAGTACCATACTGGCACGCTAGGTCTGCAAGAAACCGTTAACAGGGGATCAAGTCAGTCATACGAAAGAGTTTTATCATTTATCTGGAAAGTGAGCCTGCACTGCAGCAGGACCGCAAAACAAGCTGGGTCAACACACGATCGCCAGCCCATCCATACGCCAATATCGTTCCATGAGAAATATTCTGTTTATTCATGTAGGAGGATCGCAAGCGTGCCTCGGCTGGGTAGGTCTGTAACAACCGTAACGTAAGAGGAGTACATAACTGAACTTTAGGTCAGTTGAGGAGATTTTAAGTACCTACATATAGACCTCCTCACCGCTGGTTGCATCTCGATACACTGCACTAAAAGACTCCAACTAACCCATGTGTGGTACTTGCCAGCTTGGAGACATTGTGAAGTGCGCCAGAAACGGGATAGTGACAACCTAGAGAGAAGGCGTCTTCCCTCTTGGGCTATCAAATGAGATCGCGCTACAATGGGAGAATCCGATTGCATCCCGTCTCGTACATAGTAGGACCTGGCCACGTTTTTATGCGGCCGTGTGATCACATTTTACCGTATAGTTCGTGCCTAACGATTCCCAACGCGGACAAGGGTCCACTCGCAGCTCATCCGTCCCACACGCTCGTCGCAGCGTTGAATGTTATTCGCATGTATATATGTAGGCAGAGCTATCGTATGCCTAACTCGGTGAAGGAGCAGCCTGGTGCATCGACAATCGCCGGTGAGCATATGATCATGCCCCCAAACTTGGTCAACACCGCGCGCGTCACGTACAATTGAATTGACGGTTGCGCCCTCACACGAGCCCACGGCTTTTACCTCGGCTTGTTTGGTTGTTTTGATGATGATATCGTAACCTCACAACTCAACAACAGCCGAGAGCAACGTTTCGTCGCGCCAAGGGTAGTTTAGTTTAGAGACCATGGAGAATTGATTATAAGCTTATTACCCAATCGTCTCGCCGGGGCGAACTCTGCTCGTTCACGAATTCGCTGTGCGTTTCGCCTATGCGCCTCCCAACGCTGAGCGTTTAGCCACAACGAACGATAGAGCACCCTCAGAGTTCGATAGCAATGTGGGCTCAGGCATTTGCAGCTAGATTTCAGTGAGGGATGCTGAACGCGCGCCTCTTCCGAAGCATCAACAGCAGCCAATCATTCTGACAAGGATCTTCACCAACCTCCGGTAAATATTGATGTTGGTCAGGAAAACAGGCCAGTCCTCACCCTAGATGTATCAGAAACTCTGAGCGTCGTTCACTTCTCTGCCGACTCGATGCTCGGTAGAGGATGCGATGTTTTGATGAGCAACTTACATGGATACTAGACGCGACCATGTGGCCCTCAGATGTTCATGCTGCCAGGTTACCTGCCGTTTCTAGTACGCAAAAGTAGTATCAATGAGGGTAATATGAAAACGGTAAGAGCTTTATTTTTTTCAGAGGGGCTAAATAGCCTTCTCAAGCGCCTATCGAGACACCTCGGCGAAACTAGAGCGACAAATTTCAATGTACACAGCACCCGCTTGAAGTTCTAGCTGACCTTGGCAAGCCCTGAAAACCGGCTTACAATACCGTCAGCCCATATGGATACCTAACTTACAAGAAGGACTCGGCATCACTTTTCTTTGATGCCCTCGCCAGCTCACGAGTCTGCTGCAAGTATTACAAAAGGTACTCTGATCATATCCCTGGTTACTGTTAGAACGCGGATGGAAATCCTATGGAACTTCGCCGTACATGTGCCCCGTGCTCATCCTTGCCACCCGGTGTCTCCCGTACTTTAATTAGATACAACTTCACCGCAACGGTATTTTTACATGCAAAGGAATCCAGGTGGAGTCGAGGGTCTGGCAGTCGGTTTACATCGTCCCATCATTTCAAATACTAGACATAATATGCCCGCCGAGCTCCTTCATTCCGAGTTACAAGATAGCGGTATCATGATGCTGAAACATGTATGTAAGTGCGTGCGATAGTATCTTGGAAAATAACAAGCATGGGTGGAAGGGAGATCGACTCCGGGCTCCTTGTCTAGCCTCGATTTAACGAATGACATTCCCGTGTTCCCGTACAAGCCGGGATATCAAAACCTCAAAGTCCTTGCACAGTGGGTAGGACATGTCTCCATGAATAATAACGGTACAATAAGTGATAAGCGAGGCGATCGTGGCGAGTGTTGCTCGATTCGCGGCTATTATGTACGTATTTGGCTCAAGCAACGCAGACTGGTTAACGCAACTGCGCGGCGGCTCATCTGGACTGAAACGAAACAAGGCAGAATGTCTACCGGAGACCTCAACCCCGGACAGACCGGGGGGTGGCTCGGTGATGCAATTGTGCTCTAGCTAAGTTTCACAGGCGACAACTCCCAAATCACTGGACGTGTATTTCCCTTTACGTCTGGATCACGGACTGGCAGAGTCATGTGACTGGTGAAAAGCATCGTCTGTCCTTCGTCGATCGAAGTCGTTCCGAGAAAGGCGAAATACACACCGGAGGCTTCTCCACGCGAGAAGCAGCCTTCAGCCACATTCTGGCACAAACATTGCATCTCGTTGCGTTCAACCAAGGGAGCGCATCGTCGTCTCGCGGTTCCCATCACATCACCAGTCGCAGACCAAAGGTTTGATCTGCTCTTCCCTGCCAGTAACGTCGCCGCCGGGCTGATAGCGATGCCTCAATGGTCGGCGGCGCATGAGACTAGCATGATAGTCTCGAGCGTTGGACTCATCTAGATAGAGCCGTATCGTAAGTGTAACAGGACCTCATGGCCAGTACCTAGCAGTGATGGCTATAGTAGCACCCCCACCAGCGCGCTGAGCAATAGGAAGCGCAAGAGACCTTCCAGTGTCACAGACGCCTTGGTGTGCAGCGCATGGCTTCGAGGAACAGCGGTTAGGTAGCAATTCGCACCCAAGGCCGGACCGTCGATGCCCAATCTGCACCCACTTTACAGTAGCGTGGAGTGCGCCTGTCTGTTAGTACCTGGGTATCCGTAGTGCCGTGTAGTATGACAGAGGTACCTCGATCGATCGTTGGTTGGGTGCAACAGCTGCGAATCGCTTACCGGCAGCCATTAACGGAATCCATCACCATCACCATTGCCATCGCCATCGCCATGCCACCGTTTTTGGGAGGCACGAAACTGGCCTTTCACGGGTCGTGATCACGTTATCTCCCGCCTCCGTGAGCCAGTTGTATTGCCCAGACGGGTGGGGTGTAGATTCCACGACGGCGTTGTTCTACTCTACCCGGCCATACCGTAAATCCAGGGCTCGAATACGTACAATTCAGCCAATCAACCAACTACCCATCCCGTAAACCAGCCTAACTCTTGAGCTTGACCATCCCGTGATAACCACACAATCAATCGGAGTCGCCATAGCCAACCCATTTGCTCGGCTTTTCCTCGCTTGATTGAGTCTATGTGTAGATCTATTCTAGGCTTCTCTATATGTCGACAGTTGATAGGTACTGAGCGAAGGGGGCGACGGCGACAACGACGACAACGACGACAATGAGTGATAAATCTCCGGGTTAACTAACTACTACTTACTAACTCACTTACCGGTAGTACTGAGTGCATGGAGATGGGGAAAATGATGCTATTAAACAAGCAAGCATTGCCTAGTCAGGCTCAGTTCCAGGCCAAAACCCGGATCCGTCCAATACCGAACCGCCAGAGACTGCCCCATTTGGACATTTCTTTCTTCACTCTTGTATTATTTCCCCAGTGCCAGTCCCAGTCCTCTACGCTTCACCTACTTTTCGTCTTGGTGACAGTTATCCAGACGGTGGGGATCTGGTAACGGCCTAAGAGTCTTGGCTGGGGGTCACAATCGACCGGAACAGCTTCCATGTCGCTGCTCCAAGCACACACCCCCGTAGACGGCCGTCAACACAGGTCCTCACACCATCAGGTCAGTTCCTGTTCGTCAGCCGGGGGTCTCATGGGCTTCGTGGGCTCCACTGCCATACCATGCTATGTATGCCCTTCGAAAATTCCCCGTCGCTGTATACCGCTGCCCCAGGGAGCTGTGGGCAGAGCTGTGTGCAGAGCCGTGGGAGTCATGCAGAGATGCAGAGACCCAACCTGGTGCTTGTTCTTTAAGTACACGGCCGTCCTCGTCCCCCCCAGTCCCAAGGCGCCCCCGACTTCATGGTAACAAACATACATCTCCATTGTTGATATTGCTCGAGATTGTACGCGATCTCGGCATCCTGTTGTGGTTTCCAAGTCCTACGACGGCTTCGAATCTGCCTTATTTCTCTTGTTGATTATATTCTCCTTTTGGCCGTCAGCAGCGCCATTCTCGATTTATTGTCATATTGATTGTCCTATTATCATTCTTCGCGCGCTCGGTTTTCTTTGCATAGATAAACGGACGGCATCCTCGCACACAGTCGAGTTTTTCTTTTCCCCTCATTTAGACTCATATACATATATGAAGCAAACAGGAAGAAGAGAGTGTAAGTCGAACAAGACCAGACCAGTGACTTGCTTACTTAGTTGGTTCGCACTTCCTTTCCTTCCCTTCCCTCCCCTCTCTGTAACCCAAAAGAGAAAAAAAGAGACAGCACCCGGCTCTCCCGCACGCTTGTACGGACGGTCGGTCCCCACTCCCATCCCATCCCATCCCCATCCCAAATCCCAGCAGCCCACCAAGCACCACCACACATCCTTGAACCCACTGACAGGCCGATACTACCTGCCGTACCGCACTTCACACACTCTCTCTCACCCTCTCCCTCTAACGAGGTACGCACTCTGTGCACTCAATACCCGGTCACTTTTTATCTCGCTCGCTTGACACTACATATTATTATTATTATTATATACTGCCTCGACCCCCCTCCCATCTGCCCTTCTCCCCCCCCCCATTGTCTTCTTCATAGCATCATATCCACCTACACCCTCCTCGTCCCTCGCTGTCTTGGAGCTTGAGGTCCCCCCAGAGCCAGACCAGACACATCTCAGCTCTGTGTAATAAAGAAAGGCTTTGCATTATTTCTCGTCGCCACCCTCGTTCTCGCCGGCGCTGTAGTAGTCTTTACATACATACACATACACACATACGCTCACGCACATACACAAACACTCACACTCGGCCTGGCTTCTCTGTACACTAACACGACGTTACCCTACAGAGCTAAACGCCCACCTCTTCGCAGACATCCCTTCGTCATACAAACAGTTCTTTTGTCACAATCTCAATTTCACAATTTCCCGCAATGGGTTCCACATACCAGCAGATGCAGGCCTACTACCGGCCGAATCCCTTAACCGTCGACACAAGCCAGGCACAGAAGTTCTTCGACGAGGATGACGCCGGCATACTAGACGAGGGCATTCTGGACCACAGCACCATCGACTCGGGCTTAGAGATGTCGCCCCCCATGGGCGACAGCCGCAGGGATTCTTTCGCAGTTGCAGGCGCCTTGTTCTCCCCCAAGACTGAGGATTGGCACTCGGTGGACATGCAGTCCGTACCGTCAAACAACCCTTTCCTGGAGCCCCAAAACAACAACCCCTTCACACGGCCCGATCCGCCACATGCTGCCTTTGGCTCTCAGAGTCAGACTTGGTCTATGGGTCACGGATCTGGGACCTGCACCCCTGTGCAGTACGACGGGCTTGAGGCGACATATGACGGTGGTGCATCCATCTTTCAGCGACCTCTGCCGATGCAGACCCCATTCAGCAACCCCACCGGCCATGTTCCATTGTTCTCTGCAGTCGGCCCCAGCAATTCTTCCATGCCCACTTCTCCCCAGAAGGATTGGATGAGCACCGACTTCAAGGCCCAGGCTTTGAAACGGTCCCAAGTTGACAGCTCTGCCATCCGGTCACACAACGAGATGCGTCGTGGCGACGGTATTCGCAAGAAGAATGCTCGTTTTGACATCCCCGCCGAGCGCAACCTTGATAACATCGACACATTGATTTCGCAGTCAACAGACGATCAGGAGATCAAGGAGCTCAAGCAGCAAAAGCGACTTCTGCGCAACCGGCAAGCTGCTCTCGACTCTAGGCAGAGGAAAAAGCAACATACGGAGCGACTTGAAGAAGAGAAGAAGCAGTTCACCGGCGTCATCTCGTCTCTCGAAGAAGATCTTGCAGATCTTAACGGCAAGCTGGCTCAGCTCCTTCGCGAAAAGGAATTTCTGCAGAATCACATTGAGGACATGCGCCTGGAGAAGGAGGAAATGGTTCAGAGACACACCATCGAGACCGGGGATCTCCGCAAGAAGGTCAACATCCTAACAGATCACGTCCAACGACTTGAACATGCTGCTATACCCGGCAACAATGGGTTTGGCAACGGTTTCAACGACATGGACAACATGGCTATGGATGGCACTTGGGAGAACATGACCTACATGGAAGATTACTCCATGGAGCCTGAAGTCAAGCAAGAGCTGCAGATTATTCCGAAGAAGCCGGAGATTACCCTCGCTGCTGAGGTCGAGAAGCCAGCCACTCAAGGCGGCCTCCTGTTCATGCTATTCCTCGTCGGTGCATTTGTTTTGTCTAACCGGTCGACTCCGACCATCCCTCGGGTATCGGAAGACATGCGCGAAGCTTCAGCCACCCTGCTCAACAACATCCTCAAGGATGCCGATGTGGCACATGCGCCCAACAATGCCATCGAGCCTGCTGCTCCCCAACCCTCAGGTGCTACATGGGCGACCTCCACGTCGGTACCCATGGCCAACCATGTGATGGATGGCGTAGCTCCGTCGATGCTTGGGGATCTTGCCGACTCTCTCACACAGACAACTGAACAACAAGCCAACGAGCAAGTCTTCTCCCTTACTCCGGCCCAATACAATGGAATCACCTCGCAAGAGTTCATCCGTGCTCCGCAACCCCCTCCCACGACTCACAAGCGCCGCAACCTTGCTGAGGCTCTAGCCAACATGCGTCCCAACGAGAAGCAATCAGCGTCCGAGGTGTACACTAGATCTCTTCTGTGGGATCAGATCCCGAGCGACGTTGTGCGAAATTTCGCCAAGATGGTAGCTGAATGCAACGGCGCCAACAGTGGCCAATCGGTTTGCAACGATGCAAGCTCCTAACGACTTACGACCATGTCACGACGATCATGAATTGCAAAAAAAATAAAACGACCTCGTTCCTTACAGCGATTTTTAGTCTTTAATTGCTTCGGTTCTTCTGTGCATACACTTGACGCTCCCGCGCAAACCAGATCCGCCACCGCTCACGCAAAACTGGAACCTTATTCTGATCTACTTTGTTATCTCAGTCTCATTTCCATGTCGAGAATAGCAAGCGAGCAAGCATTTGAATTTTTGGGCACATTGGTGATTTTCATTTCTTGGGCCATCGATTCCGGCCATTTTTATTTTCACTTCATTTTTTTCTTTTTAGCAGTACATTTGGGTAGCAGCATGGCGAAAACGGTGGTTGGGACGGTGGTGGCAGGTCGGAGCCAGCACATTTCTTTGTACTAGGGTCACGGGGCATTGGGGACACAGGACAGATGCTCGTCAACGCAGTGTGCAGACAGCATATTCAGTCTCAGATACCTATTTGGGAGTTTTTTCTTTCCTTGATTTTTTCTTGGGCTTATTTGGTTCTACTCCACCAGAGACCGGAGAGACAGAGTGAGAGCTATGAATAGCACTACATACATATTTCCAGGGCGGGGTTCATGTTTCTTTGGATTGAAACATCACGAGATAATGTCTCACGACACGAAAGAGGCGCGGGGCTATGGGAGGACGACCGAGATGAGATTTTTTGTTTAGTTTTTTGTTATCTCCGAAATTTTGTTTCTTTTAATTTCTACTTTGTTCGCACAGCATCCAGCAACGGGTGGCATCAATATTTCCGGCGCTATCTTCACAACGGCGACCACCGATATAACATAAAACTTTGAGAATGGTCATCTTTGGGGGATATCAAATTGACGAGCCATTGGCCAACGGGCGGTGGTCAGATCGTGGGCTGCTTGGGGAGCGAAGGTGGAGGAGGCATCGAACTAGCTACTCGATACTTTTCCCCATGTTACTTCTTTAGATAGCCATAGATAGTTCCGTCAACAAATCCATATCCCCAAAACATCTCTATCTCAAACATGACATGGTGCTCCCCAGACGTGACAGGTCCGAGCGATGCTTAATTTTTCCGCTATCGTAGTTTGCAGTCAAGGAATTAGTCCGACGGTCTGATCCAGAGACTCCTCTGGCATCCACCAGCTGGACTGGCGTACATGCGTCTACCCGCGCCCCATGCATAGGTGCCTATCATGCGAGCATCAATGCACGTCCAGACCTGAAGAGACGCACTGGCTTTTCTATCATCACTCCCCAAGAATCTTGCTTCATCAATGCATGGTTTCCTACGAGACTAGGTCAACCCGGGCTCGAGGCTGCGGCGGAACGGCACAACGACAGTGCACAGTCGTCGGACGACCTGCCTCGGATACGGCAGCGTGCCTCGCGATCTTACTTGCCCATCAGTACGATATCCATGGGGAGCACAACAGACAATAAACGTACATGCTGCAACCAACCTGCGGGCGGTGTTGTATACCGCATGCATGCAACCTACGCAGTGTGTTTCCCCGGTGTCGCCTCTGTCTCTCTCTACCTTAGACAAGCAGTACTCACCTCCCCGCCTCCACCCCTCAGTCGTCCCAGCCAGTCAAGACAAGGCACCAGTGAAGGCGTTCACGAATCACTTCGCAACGCCCTGATCACACACCCCACGGAGTGGACATGCGCCCACCGTCATACTGCAACGATGGGGATGTCAGTGGGTGGGTGGCCTCGACGGACGAGTGGTTAGAGCACTAATTGATACACAACAAATTGCGTCGTCTAGTAGGATGGGCACTTACCAGAACCCAGAACCCAAGATGCCAAGGAGCCCCATCGTCTCCAACCTACCTCGCCTACCTAGTACGTAAGTAGGTACAGTAAGTTATCTACAGTACCTAGGCGTCTTTTCTTCGTTAATCCGCGCTCTCTTCTCTCCCGTTCGCAACACCCCTCCCCTTCCCTCCATTTCCCAAACTCCCCATTCCGCCGCAGGCGATCTCACATGTACAGCTATCTAGTCTGCAGCAGCGCGGGGGTAGTGGTTGTCAGGTGGTTCCGGTTTTGGACTTGACTGGTACTACTACCACCTTTCAAGTCTCACTCTCTCACTCACTCACGCACACATATACACACACACACAACCTTCCTTCATTCCCCTTCACTACCAAACCACCTTAATAAGCCTTGCGGTCTCCCTCTCTCTAGAAATGTCACGCAACAACTATCGATCGGCGCCTTGCGAGCCTAAATAGTCCGTCTGACTCGACACCACACTCGTAGCATGGACAAAGACAGAGTCAGACAGTCCAAATAAGCTTACCCACGGTCTCCGCTGTTTACCGTTTCCGAACTGCCTCGGACTAGTGCGTCTCCCTTTTGGGGAATCTCGAGGTTAGGTGAATTCGGCGCACGACCAGGAAGATCCTGGACTCCGCAAGCCACCGCTATGAACCAACTCTACAGAAAGACCCTGATTGCTAGTCAAGTCCTATACATTATTAATATCGGCCCTATACCAGCTAAGTTTCAGGGTTGTTACCGACGACATAAAACAGGTAACTGGACGGGTATGGCGTGACCTTTGGTCCTGGTTTACTGAGTAGGTATGTATATCCCAGGCTTCCAGGTGCCTGCCTACCTACTTACTCGCCTTACTGACTTCCAAACACTACTTTCTTGTCTTCCCCACTCAACCTGGAATCTAGGGATTGCCTTGCCATATGCCATGCGGATGATATCAGGATTCCGTCAACGGCTGAAGCAAAAGGACCTTACCGATTTACCGTAGCGTAGAGCGCGAGAGCGCATTGATTTCATTACCCGTACGTGTGGGTTCAATCTAACTAGGCGCTACGCTGCGCAGTGTCAGTCAGTATATGTATAACAGTGATGTTGCAAAGCACTCTATAATTACGTTTCATCCGAGGTTCCATCTTGTCCTTGTCGTTCTGTTACTGCAAGGGCTGTCCCTGCCAGCTCGCCTATCTGCTTGATCTTGAAGCTATGGAGTCCTATCTAAACGATCATGGGGTTTAATTATAATCAAAGTTACCCCAGGCTCGCTTCTCCAAGCCAAGGTACTCTGATAGCCGCGGTCCGTCCGAGAGATAGGCAATCTCTCTCTCTTTCTCTCTCTGAATACCGTCCGAGCTAATTTTGCCCAAAGCCACAATTCTTGTCGTCGTCTCATCTAGTCTGTTCTTGTCTTACGCCTACATGTAATTACATGTAATTATCTAGACTAGTATCTGCTCTTACATGTAATGGGCCGACTCACGTAATCAACAATAATATTTTAAAGCTACGCTATGCTGTCTTGGCTTTGGCTACACACCTACTCGCGAAAAGTATACCCTCCCCACCCACACCACCTACGAAGTATGTACTTGAAATGCATGCGACTTCACGCGCGCACACACCCAGAGCAACACCATTAGGTACACTCACCCTGCTCCACCCTTCTTGATTCATGTGTATCACGAACTCTTTTTCTGGGAGTTCAGGCCTCTTTCGAGCTGACCTCCAACTTCCTCATCCGTCCACCGGACGAACACCTTGGGTCATATTAGGCAGATACAACACCCACTTTTGTCACTCAAACACCAGGAAATAATAATAAAAATGTCCCCGTATCATCTCTCTCCTACTTAGATCCGGGCTCTGTGGCTGTCTGCGTGCATAAGGAACTAATTCCATGTCTAAGCCCAGCCCAGACGGCAAGGCACGATGATGTGCTGCAGCGAAGATGCATGTTTGTGTCTCTCTGTCTGTCTGATAGGTATCTCCAGACCGTGACATGACGCGGCAGAGAACGTGCAACCTACCTAGTCAAAAGAATGAACCGATGTATTGTTTATTTCTCATTCTCGTACATAAGTAGTACTCCGAAAGAGAAAGAAAGAAAGAAAGAAGTAAGAGCATTTGTCTGTACGCACCCCTCCCCTTCCTCTACCTACTATATGCGCACGATTTGTCTCTTGCCGAGAAGTAAACTTCGTAAGTTGGAGCCCTTTTCTTCACGTCCCTACCTAGCCTACCCAGCAGCAAGAAACGGCCTAATCATATCTCTTCGCTTAAGATAGTCTGACCACCCTTCAAGGCGCATGTTTTGGACGGAGAAAATAAGCGCCTCCCCTCCCAAGCCGCACATGACGGCAGTAACCCCACAATCGGAAGCTGAAGGGCGGAGGCTAGGCGCTGCTAGTCATCGACCCCGTGCATCCGAACCTGCGATCCCAAGCAGGCTGAGGTATAGGGAATATACTACATTCGGGATGGTTCTGTTTATGTTGATATTCGCATCGTACGATGCCACGGTGAAAGTGCAATTTTCTTTTTTTTGCTCATTTGTCAAGGCGATGATGCTAGACTAAGTCCTCACGATGATCTTCCTGTAGTAGCCTATCCTTAAGTTAGGTAATAGACCCTCCCCTACCATTCCCGTTACGCACCACCAAGCGGTAACGGAAGGGGCTTGTAATAGGGTCGGTCTACTTGGTAATATAGTTTGTCCGAGATAAGCAGGTACGCAGCCTTCTCTAACATTATCTCGGGTTGCGCAGAGTATATCGATAATCGGGGGTTTGATTATAGGGTAGCATATCCGAGGTCGGGGTTCCCGTGTAGCATACCACTTCAACCCGTTCCCGACCCAGGTACCAAGGAAGCCAGTGAATGGATGGGATAGACGATCTCCACTGAGGGCGACGAATAATACACCCTCGCGAGAATATGCCCATATCTATTTGTTACCGGTTACCGGAAATTGTTTGGTTTATTCGTTTGATTTGCGCAGACAAGTATCCTTCAAAGATTCGGAGTAGGTATCGTACGAAAAAGATCCACATGAGCTCGGTGCATCATTATAGAGAGAGGGCAAAAAAAAAAAAAAAGCAAAAAAAAAGAAAAAAAAGAAAAAAGTGCATGTGCTGTTACGGTAGATGGGTCTCCAGTGTTCCTGAAACCACCGGACGCCGCATTTCAGTTCGCATACTCGATGCGCAGAGCTGATTGATTGAATTCATTCTGTATGCTGCTCCTGCTGCTGCTTGCTGCACAGAGAAGCAGCAGACAAGCAGAGACAAACGTCTGTGTGCTGCATGCATGAATATACTAAAGTTAATCGCCTCCAAAAAATTTCTTGGAATGGACCCAAGGCCGGGCAAATTTGCCCGTCTGTCAAACTAGCTACCCTAGCTATCCTAGCTGTCTTCTCTTCCGATCCCTCGGGAACTGCGGATGTGCGGCAAATAATATGGAGAATATACCGCGATTCGTCGTTTCGAGGTACGTTGATCGTCTTTCCGCTCCCGTCCTCGTAACCGAGTATAGTCATCGTCGATTATCGCACAACCCTAGCAGCGACTCCGTTGCACGCGGGACTCCCCGTGAAATATTACCTACCTACGCTTTGGCAGCCTGGTCCTTGTCCCGTCTACGTCCGATCAGAAGGCCCGATCTGGCGTATGATGGACTCGATGGTGTGTGTCTTTTCTCATCGGACGGCTCGGGACTATAGCCGAGCGAGTTTACATCATCCCCCACGGCAAAACCGCACCACATAACGCCACAAACAATGAACTTCTCATGAAACTGGCAGACTGGAGGTGTTGTGGTGAGGCTCTAGACTTTGCTCTCCACACATCCATCATCTTACTATAGACATATGCATGTGTCCTGTAGGTATGACGACCCGGGGTGGGCGTGACACTCCGCTGAAACGCCCATAGCAAGGCTGTCTCTCTATCAGTCGCATCCTAAGATTTCTCAAAAGTCCATTAGTGTGTGCCTTAACGGTGTCAATTAACCCGATCTAGAACCCCGACATCGTGAAAAAATCAAGCTGAGAACACGCCAAGCGTGCTAGAAACCTTCACAACCCCACATCCCAAGGCTAACGGACTAAGAAAAAAGGAGGCTATTTTCAGTTTCTCGGTCACTTGTTCAAACATTCAGTCATTCATTATGGGTACCATGACTCCAAATCCCGCGAAATTTTCGTCACCCTCGACCCAGCCCTCCCGCATCAACCCTTTGACCTCGAGTTCGCTTCTGCGCATAACGACAGAATGTGGGGGCGAGGAGCGTTCTCGACCGCAGCTCCAGTAGAACTGCCTTAGTACAGAGTAGACAGCTGCAATAATTTGTTTTTCCTTCTCCCATTCTCCAACAATTGCCCTCGAACGAACGCAGCGCACGGTTATTCGCAATCCCAGTAGATATTTTCCTTCTCGGAATTCGCCTCCGATACGAACTATACATTAACGCAAGTGCACCTGTAACACAACACACGTCGGCGACTTGGCCCCTTGCGGGACAAGAAAAAAACAGAGGAACCAACAGTAAGAAACACCAAGGGTAACTAGATTGTTTCTCGATATGGCATATCGATGCGATGGAAACACATCCTTGTTACCTACCTTATCTGCCAGATCAACCCTAGTCCCTGTATAACCTGAGTAACCTCACCTTACCTACGTAACCTTAACACCCTGACTTAAGCTTTTCTCTTTGCAACGGACTTACAGCAGCCCCCACAGACCTAGTTTGCATGATACATGATACATTAACTTACATGAGGGAAACCCACCAGCGAACTAATTAGCTACGTAACTAGTCAAGCAGCTCTCTTCTTCATCCTATAAGCGCTCGTACTACGTAAGTATAGCAACCAACCCCAAACAAATGAGAATGAAACCTGGATCCCAGACATGATAAAGCCCCAAGTTAAGTGATGGGATGGCAGTTCTAAAAACCGTCGAACCTGGACATGACTTCCCTGCTCGTTTTAGGACTGGTAGCAGTGGCTTAGCTAAAACATACAGTCTTTAGAGAGCCATGGGGTGTGGATCCAATACTTTACCAACCTCCTCCTTTTATCATCGAAGAGGTAGGTAAGAAGGTAAGTAAGAGGGTAACAACATCTCGAACCCTTTTCCCTGTAGCCTCGCATCTACATGCTGGATTCAACCCTTTTCTCTACTTTCCCGTTCTCTCTGCTTCCTTTCTCTTCGAATCGCACCGTCTGTCCTCCTTTCTTGCGCGTCACACGCACATACACATACACACACACTCCGTAGGTGAAATGCACGAACAACACGAGAGCATAAATGAATGTAACTACACGATGGTGAGCAATAGCAGCAGCTGACAGATAGTCTGGATGGGAAACCGAGGGGCAATGGGAGAAGGGAGAGAGAAAATTTGAATCTGGGGGTGATTGTAGGCAACTACCGACATATCACATATGCACGAGATCTCCAACTGCTTCTTCTTGATACTACCACCAAATGCGAGCGACGTCGAGTTCAGCGACCGGCTCGCCAGCTGGTCGGCCTGTCAGAGAGTAAAGTGAGCGTGCTGCAACCATGGCTCTGGAGCCTGATGGCAATCAATCAAGTAGGATAGATGCAGCAATGATGTTCTAGGCATGAGGATCTTGTTCATTCTATTCGCTTAGTAATTTAGAATACGTGATTCAAGTATTTCATACTACACTTGTTTGCAAATGAGGTAGTAAATAAGGACTAGGCAGATGTTGAAAGGAATGCCTTATCATCCATCGAGCCGGAAGCGCATCGGAGCTCGAGGCAGAACTGTGATTACATACATACCTACCTGTATGTCTAACTTCCACATCTAATACGTGCACGCTGTAAACTCGCCTGGCACAGCGGATGCAATGCGATGCGAATTCAAGCTCTAGACACCGGGAATAGCCTAACCGACGGATACAGCCGAGTTCTGCCTTGTCTTACTTCATATGGTGTCAAATGAGATTGATATAAGCTGCAGTTACCCAGGAGCGCCGTGGACTTGGCTCTTTAGGTATCACAGAGTGATGAAGATTGTATGTAGCTAGTGAACAACCAGCTCATTAAATAGATGGGGGGGGGGGGGGGGGGGAAAAAAAAAAAAAAAAATAGTTTTACCAATAAGAAAGGGGGACATGGAAGAAGGATATAATGTATGGTAGAAATTATTAAACCAAGGCATCGGAATGGGGGGTGTGAAGAT